>NC_057804.1:340118593-340217951 GCF_018294505.1 Triticum aestivum
GCAATTTTTTAAGGAAGAACCTGGTGCAGCAACCAACAAAGCCAAAGACAGACTTCCAAACGATCGCGAGCGCTTGTCTTGGCGGTCGCATGAAGTAGGGACGAGAAAGCTCCAGGAGATAGAGACAGAGACATTGTTTGAAATAGATGCGAGCGCTCGTTTGTGCGGTCATTTGGTATGCCCTCAGCGAACGCCGCGAGTATAGAACTAACGACAGTATTCCAAATGACCAGGCACGCGTGTGCAAGCAGTCATTTTGTACTTTATCCACGGTAGTAAAAAAAGGATCCCACAACAGGTCAAACGATCGGCCATGCAAGCGCACCTGCCCGCATGGAAGGCCGTCTTTGATCCTGATGGCGCGATTCTCTCCTGATTTATTTTTGATTTCTTTCTAACTAACTCTTTATCTCATATCTCATGATTACCTACATGTTTAGCCTATATAAAAGGGAAGAAAGGATACCCATAAACCTAAAACCATGTAATCTCTCATATGTTTTGCTTTCCATCACCTCCAATAAGCTCTTAGTTGCAGAAACAAGCACAATCGCCATGATGAGTAAGACGACTCTGTCCACCTGTGCTTGCATCATCGCCTTCCCCAACTTGGATGATGTTGTCCCCTCGGGTTGAGAAGACCCGAGAAAGCTCAACACCAAGGAAGAACCTCATGAAGAGAAGAGGGACATAGGGAAGAAGGTCGAGGTGGTAGAGATCAAGGAGGAGCAAGCAAATGAGGGAGATGATGGCACTACTCCAGATGGGTACCCTTGTAATCCCTATCATTTCAATATCTGCGGATCTATTCCTTTATATCCTCTGGGGCCTCCTCAATCTGAGTGGGGAAAGGAGCCACCAACTTTGGAGGAGATGAAGGAAAATATTCAAGAATTGGAGAAAGTTTCCAAGGCCTATGTTAGCGTGATTGGAGATGGGATTGATTCCTACTGGTTGATGAGTAAAGACTTGGAGGCACGAGTTGACGGACTTCTTCATAAAGTTGGACTTATGATTGAGCCCCCCAACAATAACACTGTGCAACTTGAGTTTTTGACCTAGGTTGTAGATGACCAGCAAGGTGTGATCGAGGGGATGAAGAAGAAACTCAAGAGTATCTGCACCGCCTTATGAGATTCCTAGGAGTGAGCATATAATGCTTAGTTCCTGGATCTCCCCGGCTTGATTGTAAGCTTGGGGGAGATTTATGTGCACTTTGTATGTTTACCTTTATGCAGTTTCCTTATCACAAAATAAAATTAGGATTTATTTCAATAAGTTTGAACTATCAATGGTTCCTCTTTAATAAGGGATGATCCTTTCCAATGAGTTTAGGGATATCTTGATGTTTGAGATCATTGCTTTCTTTTAAAGAGCGTGCTTGATGGTTGATGTGACCCAAATGATTAGTGCATATTTATCCGTATGATGATTATAAGTTCCCCACATCTTAGTTGTGTAAATTTTTGAATGGAGATAAAACAACTATACATGCTAAATCATTTAAGGTTTCAACTCACTTAAGGGCAAGTAAATAAATTAATCCCGTGATAAAAATAATTTGGGAAATGAAGTCTATCTGAGAAATAAGGCTGGCTTACACTTAAAGTGTATCTTAAGCCCTCGTATGATTCAATGAGGAGAGACAGAACCCCTTTTCAATAAAAACTTTCTATGAGAAAAATAAAGGAAAAAGAAAACCACTTGCCCAGTTGAAGCAATAATGAGCTAGGGTATGAAGTTGTTACTTTTCTTAGTAAAATTAAATGATAAGATGTGGATGTCTGCATGATCATCACCAGAACAAGTATGGGCTACTCTTTGCACATACATTTTCATCAACAAGCGTCCTTTTTGGGAGTAATGGGCTCATACTATTGAATCTGTATCTTATAAACACAAGGGTGACCTTGTTATTACAAGCCATGGTACTTGCTGAGGGATGAGCAAGACTTAAGCTTCGGGGAGTTGATGTGTCCAATTTATGCGATGTTTTTCCTTATATTTTGTGCCTACAAGGTGGGCTTTGTGGAATTTTACCGTGTTCGCGCACTTCTTTTTGTTAATGATCCTTCAGGTTACGTATTTTGGAGCAATATTCATTTTACGGAGAACTCACCCAAATATGGCAGTGGAATTACGTATTAAAGGTGATAAACACATTCCATAGAAAAATCAAGAAAGAATGCCAAAGAAACAACCGTCGTTGCGCCTCCGGAGCGAAACAGGTGTTCCATGCGCCCGCGCTCGCCTGCATGGGCGATCGTTCGGCGCGCCGTCGCCTCTAGGGGATCAGCTATTTTCACTTCATGGAAACGTATCATGGAGGGGACGAACAGAGAATCCAAAAACTCATCCAGAAGGTAGAACCCTAGTGTCCAGACCCCATCCGAAGGGATGATCGACCAAGAGAAGAGGGGGATTCCTCTCACCACTAGAGGAATGATGTCACCATCAACATCTACATCACCACCATCTCCATCATCATCATCGTCATCATCATCATCATCATCATCATCATCATCATCATCCACATCCTTATCATCTGTAACATCAAGAACCCTAGTGGATCCTACGGTGTATTGGTTGAATCACTTGTCCATGTATCCCATTACTATCCTCATGATGCTTGGTGTTCTTATGTGTGAGTACACCCCTAGTTCTTGGGGATGTGGATGAACCTTGGTATGTGAAGGATTTGAAATGAATAATGTGGATATGAGATCACTTGTTGAATTCCTAGTTTAATAATTTCGTGAATGTTGTGAAGGGGTCCCACTCAACATTTGTGCCTTTGTAGGCCACAAAGTATATGAATGTCTTTGCATAGTTTTAGGATATGGAGGTAATTCGAGGTGACAGTAAAAGCCTATTGCTCCTAACCTTTACAAGTGACCGAGGATCACGGAGAACCCCTAGTGAGGCCGTATCCATGGGGTAAGACCTTAATTGTCTTGAGCTGTAACCCTTTGGGGGAGGCTATGGCGGTGGCATGCGTGGCATGAAGTCTACCACAAGTAGAACGTGTTCTGTACCTGTCTCTACCCATCATAATTGTCAACAATGGCTCATGTATCTATTCATGCTATGCTTATGCATAATAGTACAAGAAACATACCAATGGGAATTCTAGATTCCCCGAGAACACCTTTTTAATTATGTTGTTTCACCATTTTACTGTCCTTGTCTTTATTTTACTATCATGCTATCTAGTTAGATGTCACCATTTTTTTCAATCCTTATTTAAATCCCCCTCACTCTGCTTCAAGTCTACCACCTATATTATGTTGAATTAACGCAGTAGGCAGTGCTAACTCCCTATGCGTCAATTTTTTTATCAGAATTATTATGTTGGGAAAATGTTAAAACCAATGTTGGGCCTTGCTCAAAGAGTTTTATCCTAAGCGAATGATCAGGGGGCCCATAATACCCCACATGTGTTAAAAGCTCTCATTAAGGAACATAACACTTGTATGATGGAAACTAGGGCGGCATGGGTGGAACAAAACACCAGGAAAAATGCCAAGCCTTCCACACACAACCAAGTATATAGATGCATTAATTAAATAAGAGATAATGTGATATCCCATGATATCCATGTCCCAACATGGAACAACCTGCAACTGCACCTGCAACTAGCAACTCTATAAGAGGGGCTGAGCAAACAAGTAACATAGACAAACAAATGTTTGCTGGGATGGTGGAAGGTTAGAGGCTTATCATGGCAATTAGGAGGCTGACAAACATGTGATAGGTAGCGAGACATAGCGGTAGCATCGAGACAACTAGCAAGAAAAGATAGTAGTGATATCCAAGGAACTAGTCATCTTGCCTGGAATCCTGCTAGGAAGAAGATCGAGTCAATGAAGTAGACGAACCAACGTAGTCGAACGAATCCTCACACTTGCAATGTAACCGGAACTATTGAGAAGAAGCACAACCGGAAAGAAACAAATGACATGGTTAATAACACACAAGCATAATCATGGCATTATGCACAATAAAGTGTGATGTATGTCCGATTTAATGATTCATGGCATGAAAAAAATGCAACACTCAAATACTACAAATTACGTGAAGCTCAATATGGAACGAGTTGCATATTGATGAAACTTCACATCCGACTATTTAGTTCAATCTCACTTATGTACTCAACAATTTTAAATATGGTTAAACATGGCAAGAGATGAAGCCTAAGCAAACTACACATTTAACAGTTTAAATAAGGCCAAAAACAACAAACAACAATTCTAGAAATACCCATATGTTATTTTCGAATTTTCTACTGTTCTTCCTAAAACACAATTTTAAAGTTGTTAAATAGCTAAATAAAGTGCACCATGTTATTCTACACATTTTTATAGACAAGTTGCATATATAATTCATTTAATTCGGAGCTACGGTTATTTAGTTATGAAATAAATTATTTTAGCATGTGTAGGATCGAAAGTATGTCTAGAGGGGGGGGTGATTAGACTACTTTACCAAATAAAAATATATTTCCTTTTCCCAATTTTAGTTGTGGGCAGATTTTAGCAATTATCACAAGTCAGGCAATAGACCTACACATGCAATTTTAAGAGTATAGCAGCAGAATGTAAAACATTGCATATGAAAGTAAAAGGAAGGGTTTGGAGAAGGCAAACACAATGGAGACACGGATTTTTTTGGCTTGGTTCTGATAGGTGGTGCTCTCGTACGTCCATGTTGATGGAGACTTCAACCCATGAAGGGTAACGGTTGCGCGAGTCCACGAAGGGATCCACCCACAAAGGGTCCACGAAGAAGCAACCTTGTCTATCCCACCATGGCAATCGTCCACGAAGGACTTGCCTCACTCAGGAAGATCTTCATGAAGTAGGCAATCTTATTACCCTTACAAACTTCTTGGTTCAACTCCACATCACTAGGAGGCTCCCAAGCGACACCTAACCAATCTAGGAGACACCACTCTCCAAAAGGTAATAGACAGTGTGTTGATGATGAACTCCTTGCTCTTGTGCTTCAAATGATGGGTGAAGATGATGAAGACCGTTGCATTGCTCGGCTCCTGATGGCGCCGGTGGCGACCCCGTCGCGTCCTCTCTGCCATGAGCTAGCCGCTTGGATAGCGCGGTCACGCAGCACAAGCGCTTGAGGGCCGGCGGCTCCGTTGGCCACAATAGCTAGGCTGGCTTGTTCTGGAGGCGGCGCGTGCCTCGCGGTCATACCCGTGGCAGGGGCGGCCGGAGGGTTGCGGTTTGCCTCAGAACGAGCGCCACCACTATAGTTGCGCCCTTCGACGAGGAGAGAGGGTGCAGGTAAAGTAATCCCCCCACCTGTACCTCAAGGAGTGTCACATCCCTAGTTCTGGCCTGCTCTGGGTTAGCTAGTCTTGTGTTGCATCATGTTTAAATTTCTCTTAAATATGAAATGGGGATTGTTTCAAACCCTAGCATTAAAGGAATTCAATAGGTTCAACTAAAATATTTTTAGTGAACCCAAAATGGCTCTAAAAAATGTTCATCATTTTCGGAAAATGCAGGAAACAGTAACCAGAGATGATGCACATTTTTCCATGACATTTTGAATTTTTGAAATAATACATATTGTATTTGAGTTGGAGCAAATATATGTTATATATATTTTTAATGCTTCAATAATTCTGATATTTTGTGAGGGGCTCTAGAATATCCCTTTCAGTCCCTGCAAAAAATATTGGAAGAAACAAAAATGGTTTAGTGCTTGAACTAAATCAAAATAGATTGAAATAAATAGAAAACAATAATTAAAATAGAAAACAGAGAAGGAGGGAGTACCTGTTACCTACCTGGCCCAGGAGAGAAGTCAGCCCACCAGGCCCATGCGCCAGTCATCCTAAACCTCGTGCCAGTGGGCACGAGGGCGTGTGGCCACCGCGCGCCGGCACGCGCCCGAGCCACCTCCTGCTTCCGCCGCTTATGGAGCCAGCCCCGAGTGCCACGCTCTCCCCCTCGCCCCCCAGACTCCTCTCACTCTCCCCCATCCTCACCCTCTCCCCTGGATCTCTCTCTCTCACTCACCCGAACGAGTTCGTCGCCGCCGTTTGTCACCACCGCGGCCACCGGCCAGCACTACACGCATGGACCAGCCCCCGAGCTCCGCCGTGCCACCCTCGTCCTCTCGTCAGCTCACATGGCCGGAAGAGCTCCAACGCGCCGTCCCCGACCACTTCTTCATCGTCGGCTGCCGCGGATCTCCATCGCCGACTTGCCGCCGTCCGAGCTTCCCCGAGCATGCCGAGGCCACCACTACACTCCACGTGAGCTCCTGATCATCCTCCCCCTCTCCGTTTTCTCTCTACCATGCCGTAGCCGCTGCACCTCTCTCGCCCGAGCTCCGGCCGCCGCCTCTGTGCTTGTCGTCGTCATCTCCGGCGACTCCGAGGCCTTCCGATCGCTCTGCTAGACGCGGTCGAGCGCAGGCTACCTCCTGGTGGCCTTCGCGCATCCAGCCATCGCCCGTAGCTCAAGTCCGGCGAGTTGCCGCCGCAGTTTAGGTCGCCGCCGGCGAAACTCCGGACAGAGCCGACGTGGCCTCATCATTAGCACTAACCCCCACCGGCTGGACCACCATTAGACACTGACAGTGGGCCCCAGGCCTGGTCAAACCCCAGTCAGCGCTGGGTTTGACTGGGATTAGCCCTGTGTTGTTGACGTGTGGCCCCCACATGTCAGGTTTGACCTGGGTCAACCCAGTTGACTGCTGACGCAGGCATGACACAATGCTGACGCAATTAATGATTTTCTGGTTTTGAAAATAATTAGGAAATTCCAGAAAATGTCCTAAACTCCTAAAATTCATAACAATTCAACCGTAGCTCCAAATCAAATAATTTATATATGAAAAATGATCAGAAAAATCCAATCTATCCATTGGTACTGGTTTCATGCATGATAAAGCAACTTAACATTCCTGTTCATACCAAAACATGATAATGCACATTATAAATTCATAACTTGAGTTTGAATTTGAACCCTTGGTTCAAATTAGCTCAAACCTTTCTGTTCTTAGTTGCATTAGGTCAAACACATTCATTTTGCCATGTCACGATCATGCATCATATTGTTGCATTGCATTGATTTTGTTCCATCTCTGTTGCCGGTAATTGTTCCCCCTCACTAGAGGTGGTACCGACGATGAGTTCGATGACACCGATGAAGAACTATACTATCTTCAGAAGTGCCAGGCAAGCAAAACCCCCTTGTTCATTCCGATACAATCTCACTCTCTCGCTCCTACTCTCTTTTACTGCATTAGGACAACAACGATTCAACTGTTACATGCTGCGGTAGTTGAACCCCTTTCCTCTGCATGACTTATCATTGTCACAGTAAATAGATGAAAACCACTAGCATGAGTAGGAGTTGTTTGAGCCCTGATGTGCCTACTCATTCATGCTTGTTTGTCATGCCTGCTACTTCTTAGAGTTGAGTCAGGTCTGATTCATCGGGGATGAATTGGAATGTGGTGAACATGTCCTACTGTTGAGAGCTAAGTGTGTGAACACGATTTGGCAAAGGTAGCCGTGAGAGGCCATGTAGGAGTACATGGTGGGTTGTCTCATTGCAGCCGTTCTCAGGAACTGAGTTCTGTGTTTGTGATCCATGAACATCTACTACCACACATTGGAATGCTTAAGTGCCCCTCTCGACTTATTAATCAACTCGATCTCTGTCCAGGAGTTGCAACTAGTTTCTGGTGTTTGTAGGTAGTGCTAGTAGTCTACCAAGTGGCACCTGGTACAAGTGGGCTTGGGACAGACTAGGTGCAGTGGCACGGTGTACCAAGTGGCACCCAGATGGTGGGCTTGGGAACCCTGCTCACATCATTTGGGGCCATGAGCGACACCCCAGCCGGATCTCCTTGCGGATGGAACCCGAATAGGTGATAAACCTGGACTAGAGACTTGTGTGGTTAGTCAGGTCGTGGCCGACTCCCTCGCCAGGCTTCCGCTTGAAGGTTGCCGAGATACACGATGTGTATATGGTGGTAAGTGGCGAGAGCGTGTGTGAAGAAGTACACCCCTGTAGGGTTAACATTATCTATTCGAATAGTCGTGTCTGCGGTAAAGGACTTCTGGGTTTCCTGTACAGTTCATACACAAGTGAAAGTGGATACTTTAAAATACGCAAGATAAGCATGAGTGCTATGGATGGCGTTCTCGTAGGGAGACGGGAGCGGATCCATAATGGTGTATTGATATGGTGAATATGTGGACTGGTGTGCGCCACCTCAAAAGAGTTACTTGCAGTCGTAGTTCAGGATAGCCACCGAGTCAAAGCTGGCATGCTGCAGTTAAACACCACCATCCCCTTTGTTGATAATGATGCATATGTAGTTAGTTCTGATGTAAGTCTTGCGGGGTACATTTGTACTCACGTTTGCTTAATTTATATTTTGCAGAGAGATTTCAGTCTCGCTAGTAGTTCCACGTGGACTTCAACGTTTAGCTTGTTACCTCAGCTATGATCTTGTGCCCTCGGCAGGATCTGGTAGATAGTCAGGCTTATCAGCCTTTTTCATTTGTAGATGTCTGTACTCAGACATGTTAAGCTTCCGTTTGTGCTTTGACTTGTGTGCTCTGAATGTTGGGTCATGAGACCCATGTTTGTAATATCTCGCTCCCCGGAGCCTATTGAATAAAATACTTAAGTTGTAGAGTCATGTAGTGATGCCATGTTGTATTTGCACATATCGGGCATATTGTGTGTATGTTATTGAAATGCTTGGTATGTGTGGGATCTGACTATCTAGTTGTTTATCCTTGGTAGCCTCTCTTACCGGGAAATGTCTCCTAGTGCTTCCACTGAGCCTTGGTAGCTTGCTACTGCTCCGGAACACTTAGACTGGCCGGCATGTGTCCTTCTTCGTCATGTGTCTGTCCCTACGGGGAAATGTCACGCGATGACTACCGGAGTCCTGTTAGCCTGCTACAGCCCGGTTTACCAGAGTCCTGCTAGCCCAGTTGCTACAGCCCGAATTCACTCGCTGATGACCGATATGTTCTTTGCTGGGTCATGTATGCCTGTCCCTGTAAGTTAGTTCCAATTTGGGTTCACGACTAGTCATGTCAGCCCGGGCTCCTTGTCATATGGATGCTAGCGACACTATCATATACGTGTGCCAAAAGGCACAAACGATCCCAGGTCTGGTAAGGCGACACCCGTGGGAATATAGTGCGTGAGGACGCAAAGTGATATGAGGTGTTACATGCTAGATCGGTGTGGCATTGAGTCGGGGTCCTGACAGCTTTGGTATCAGAGCTTGACTGCCTGTAGGATTACCAAGTCAAACTGTTCGAAGTTGAGTCTAGAAATGCTTTAGTTATATGTAGGGGAATTGATTGTGGGATGGAACATAAGGCCCTTTTACTCCTTTACCTTATGCCCTTCTGATCCGAGTCATCTTATCCTTTCTACGGGGTTAAGGAACTTGGCCTTCTCTTCTTTCTATCAGGATCACGTGTTACTAATCCGTAGACTTATAGGATTGATGGATTTCAAGCCTCAGTTTAGTCCCTACTATCTTCGTGTATTCATAGCTGGCCTCAGAACCTTGATATTGTGATGTTGAGCGGTTATGCCGTCATTTTGCAAGATGTCTCAAATCTTTTGAGCATTTACAGCTGTTATGTTGTCCGAGTCATCGCAGGTTTCTAAACAGTCTGATGCATTTGCAAATCCCTTCTTACCGTTCCGATGTTCCTTTGGCCAGATTAATCACACCAATTGTTGAGTTGAGGTATTCTATTGCCTCAACATATATGTTGGAATTATTGTTATGATCCTAGGTGTCTTAGGGGATCATCTAGAAATCTTGCCATGTTTTGTGTTCCCAGTGTGATGATTCTGGCCATCATTCTCGAAAGCACCCCGTGATGCCACTTAGTTCGTAGGCATTCTATTCCTGGGTTTTAAACCCGAGATTCACCCTACTTACTTCATGTTGTTAGTGTTTGCTAGTTCCTTTAGGATATTAGTAACCTTTGCAATAGTCCTTGAGGTACATGGTATTTCTTCTTCCAAATACCATGAACTACTTATGGCAGAAGTTCCTCGTTGAACCGACAGATCACAACCAGATTGCTCTTGGCGAGTTCTCCATTCTATATTGTGGCTCTACCAGTCCTACCTTTCTGCATGGGTTATCCGGAAGAAATATGTTGAACTCCTTCGACATGCTAATCTATGCACCCACAACTTAGAAAATGATATGTTCCTTTGAGTTGTCCCTCTTTAGTTGTCTTCTAGCCCTCATCTCTCAATTGATGGTTAGGAGTAGTTATGCATTTGTGTTATCGATGCCTGTTAATTCTGTGGTCCGTCAAATCATTCTATTACGGAATGACTAGGAGAAACAAACTCCAGTACCTCTGTAGGACCTTGAAGTATGTCTAGAGGGGGGGGGTGATTAGACTACTTGACCAATAAAAACTTAACCTTTTCCCAATTTTAGAGTTTGGCAGATTTTAGCTATTCTAGGACAAGTCAAGCAATCATCACACAATTCAAGCAAGCATGCAAAGAGTGTATAGGCAGCGGAAATTAAAGCATGCAACTTGCAAGAAAGTAAAGGGAAGGGTTTGGAGGATTCAAACGCAATTGGAGACACAGATGTTTTTGGCGTGGTTCCGATAGGTGGTGCTATCGTACATCCACGTTGATGGAGACTTCAACCCACGAAGGGTAATGGCTGCGCGAGTCCACGGAGGGCTCCACCCACGAAGGGTCCACGAAGAAGCAACCTTGTCTATCCCACCATGGCCATCGCCCACGAAGGACTTGCCTCACTAGCGGTAGATCTTCACGAAGTAGGCGATCTCCTTGCCCTTACAAACTCCTTGGTTCAACTCCACAATCTTGTCGGAGGCTCCCAAGTGACACCTAGCCAATCTAGGAGACACCACTCTCCAAGAAGTAACAAATGGTGCGTTGATGATGAACTCCTTGCTCTTGTGCTTCAAATGATAGTCTCCCCAACACTCAACTCTCTCTCATAGGATTTGGATCTGGTGGAAAGAGGGTTTGAGTGGAAAGCAACTTGGGGAAGGCTAGAGATCAAGATTCATATGGTAGGAATGGAATATCTTGGCCTCAACACATGAGTAGGTGGTTCTCTCTCAGAAATGGTAAGTTGGAAGTGTAGGTTCGTTCTGATGGCTCTCTCCACGAATGAAGAGGAGGTGGAGGGGTATATATAGCCTCCACACAAAATCTAACCGTTACACACAATTTACCAAACTCGGTGGGACCGAATCGTTAAACTCGGTCGGACCGATTTAGTAAACCTAGTGACCGTTAGTGATTTTCGGTGGGACTGACATGCATCTCGGTGAGGCCGATTCGGTTAGGGTTAGGGCATAACGTAATCTCGGTGAGACCGATTACACAAACTCGGTGAGACCGATTTGGTAATAAGCTTTCCAGAGAGTTGGTCAGGTAAACTCGGTGGGACCGATTTGCTCTTTTCGGTGAGACCGAAATGTTACAAAAAGGAAACAGAGAGTTTACATTGCAATCTCGGTGGGACCGATCGCTCACTTCGGTTAGACCGAAACGTTACGAAGGGAAACAGAGAGATTGCAACCCCATCTCGGTGAGACCGAGATCCCTATCGGTAAGACCGATTTGCTTAGGGTTTGTGGCAGTGGCTATGACTTTTGGAATCGGTGGCGCCGGATAGAAAGAATCGGTGTGACCGATTTTGGCTTTAGGTTTAGGTCATTTGTGGATGTGGGAAAGTAGTTGAGGGTTTTGGAGCATATCACTAAGCACATGAAGCAAGAGGCTCATTAAGCAACACCTCATCCCTTCTTGATAGTATTGGCTTTTCCTATAGACTCAATGTGATCTTGGATCACTAAAATGTAAAATGAAGAGTCTTGAGCTTTTGAGCTTGAGCCAATCCTTTGTCCTTAGTATTTTGAGGGATCCACTTTCATCATCCATGCCATGCCATTCATTGAGCTTTCCTGAAATAATAGTCTTGGAATAGCATTAGCTCAATGAGCTATATGTTGTTATGAATTACCAAAACCACCTAGGGATAGTTGCACTTTCAATCTCCCCCTTTTTGGTAATTGATGACAACATATAGATCAAAGCTTCGACAAATGATAATAAAATTTAAATAACATCGTCGCTTTGAGAAGTATGTGATAAGCAAGAGCTCCCCCTAAATTTGTGCATAGTTTTAGATTTGCTTTGGACTGCAAATGCACAATGAATTAGGCTCATGGGTTACTCTTCCATGTCACATACATCTTGGTGGAGCGCTCAAAATAATAAACAATGAATACATGCACTCATCACCAAGCATAGTGAGTGATCACATAAGATAGATAGGATAATATCAAGCATGCATAAGTGTAGCTTATGATCAAACACATGATCATCAATGTCTCACAAGCATAGTATCTCAACCAAAAGCAAACAAAGATTGAAAAACCACCAAATAAAGCAAGAGAGAACAAAAGCAACACTCTCTCTCTCTCGAAGCCTATGATCTATACATTTTTCTCCCCCTTTGGCAACAAGTTACCAAAAAGTTCATAGAAAATGCATAGTGCTAGATCGACTCTCAGGCTTGATCTTCTGGTGGTGGTGTAGAGATGGCTCCTTGGATGAAGGCTTCAGTTGAAGTGGATGGAGCTGGAGGAGTTGGTGCTGGAGCTGGTTGCACTGGAACTGTAGGGGCAGTGGCTGGTGCTGAAGTTGTTGCTCTAGTGTCTGTCACTGGCACTGCAACTGACCTCTGGGCTCTGGGCACTCTGGCAAACACATTGGTGGTAGTCTTGCCCTTCCTCTCCTGCATGTCATCCTGCAGCTGCTCCACAACTGACTGAATCTCAGTTACCTTGACATCTAGATCATAGAATTTTTGTTCCATGATTCTTTCCAGGCTCTCCTGGTTTTGAGTTAGGGTGGCCAACCCCTTCTCAATCCTCAGAGATGATGCTATCAAGTAACCAAGCTGCTCCTGTTTGGTTTTCAAGAAATATTCAGATGCCTCCTCTTGAGTTGGCATCTTGGCAGCCTTCTCCCTCTTTGCCTTCTCCTTCTTCTCCTGAGCTTGAACTGATTGTGGATCATCTTCATTCATGACAACCTCATTGTCCTCAAAGTCTGGATAAAGTGGAAAGTGTTCCTTATCCAACTGATATTTTCCTGTGCCCATCTTTGAGTTTATCAATTCTTGAATCTGAGGTGCATATCCACAGCTCCTCTTCTGATCTGCTGCAGTCCTCTTGATTGTTTCAATGATCAGGCTCATGACTTTGAACTTCTGTGGCACATCAAACACATGCAACATGTTGATGGCATGCCCTCTGATCATGTTATGGTCACCAGACTTGGGCAACAAGGTGTGCCTCAGAATCCAATTTATGGTTGGCAACCCTGACAGCAGAAAGTGAACTGATCCAAACTTGTGAGTCTCTAATGCCTTGTCTGGAATTTCCTTGTACATGTGAGCCATTGAATTGTGACCCAACTTCTTCTTTGCATAAATGTCTAGGTCATCCTCATTCTCCTTGGGGGCATTGATCAGACTTGCCCATTCTTCAATAGTGGACTGGTACCTTGTACCTTCAGACATCCAAACTATTCTTCCATCTGGGTAAAAGTGTGCTGTGGAGTAGAACTGCATGATAAGCTCATCATTCCAGTTGGTGAACTTCTGTCCAACAAATTCTGCAACTCCACAAGCAACAAAGCTGTCTTGCACTCCAGGATAGTGCTGTTCATTTTCCTTGATGAATTTCCAGTCAACCCACCTCATGTCACAGACTATGGGCTTCTTGTCCAACAGAATTGTTTCATAGAAGTCCTGCTGTTCCTTTGTGTGGAACCTGTAGTCAACAGCAGTTCTTCTTCTTGAAGCATATGGATCTTCCATTCTCCACAGTCTCAGCCCTGAATCCTTCCTGATTCTCATGTCCTTAGCCACATGATGGGCATCATTGTGGTCTGGTATCTTGGGCTTGACCTTTCTTAGAACATGTCCTTCTTCTTCTGAATCTTCAGCAACATTGGGCACTGGGGCCTTGTTCTTCTCAGCAGCTGGAATACTCCTAGTATTCCTCTTTGGAACTTGCTTGGCCTTGGAGGCAGCTTTGGGTGATTCCTTGGGCTTGGATGTTGCAGCCCCTGATCTGATTGCATCACCCATAAGCTTAGTGCCTTTGGAGCTGGTGCAGAAAGCTCTTCCTCTTCCATCATGGAAGGTTGACCAACAATTTTGGCCATGGTCTTCTTGACCCTTTCCTTCCTCTTCTTTCCTTCAGCAGCTGGCTCTTTGGGATCAGGCCTTTTAGGCAGTTGAGTTGATGCTCTGGCCTTGGACATTGGTTGTCTTCCTGCAGGCCTTTTGGTCTTCATGCCTGGCTTTGTATTCTTTGCTGAGCCATATTCCTTCTTGAGCACCACTTTCTTGGAAGTAGCCTCATCTTCCTCAGCTTTGTAATCTTCATCCTCTGAATCTGAAGTTCTTTTCCTCCTTTGCCTAGTTGCAGCCTTAGGCAAATTGCTAGGAGTACTTCTGCTCCCTTCATCTGAAGTTGAGGGACTAGTGCCCTCACTCAAGTCCATCTGCTCTTCTGACCTGTTCTGGCTGTCACTTTGATCAGACATACTGCAAAAGCTGACTGCTGACCCTGTGAAGAGTTATAGATGAGATAGAAAAGATGAGCATCACAAAATGCAGAGGTTTTTGCAAAAGAATGACTCAAAAGTTCAGTCTTAGTTTTCCACAGAAAGCATTTCGGATCCACCGATTTTCAAACTCGGTGATACCGAAGCAGTTTTGGAACCTAAACTGATGATCTCGGTTGGACCGAGTTTCAGTTCGGTGGTACCGAGACTGCTAGGGTTTCACAGAATCCTCAAATCGGTTGCACCGATTAGTAATTCTCGGTCAGACCGAGAGTCACTAGTGCAATGGCATAAGCCAAATCGGTGAGACCGAGTTTTTCAACTCGGTGGGTCCGAGATGGTTTTGGCAGAAACCTAACCCTAAAAATTTGAATCACATCTAATCTATGAACTACTTTGGCTGGATAGAAGAGTTTCAATCGTGGCAAGAATCAATATGAAAACAATGTGCCAGGAATCAGACGTGGATAGCACAAAGATTAAGTCCATACCCTAACTTGGCGGTGGACTTGCTACGGCGGCAACGGCGGGGACGAAATCCGTTGACGGCGGCGGAGACCAGCGACAGGAGGCTGCTGGCGACGAGGAGACGATCCGGAGACCATGATGGCAGAGCGAGCTGTTGCGCGGGCGAAGGGTTTCGGAGAAATTTCCAAAATTTTGCCCGTGGCTATATATATAGCTCGACCCTGTTGGTGTGACCGAGTGGAACAACTCGGTGGCACCGAGATGCATAACTGTGTTCAGTTACAGCAAATCGGTGAGACCAAAAGTTCAAATCGGTTGCACCGAGATTGAAAACTCAGATCAACTTGATGATCTCGGTAGGACCAAAATGGAAGGATCGGTCAGACCGAGAATCACTAAGAGGTTTTGGAAGTTTAAGTCTATGACGAATCGGGGACTCCGAGTGCTCCTCACACAGAGTGGTTCGAATCTGACTTGATCAAATTTTGTGATGTAGCATGAATAGAGTTTGAGACGAGAAAAGCATAGATAGCTAAAGAAGGTTCTTAGGCATTCTTGTCCATCCACTTGGCACAAAGAAAAGAATCCAAACAAACAAAACAACAAGTGGATGTCCTTGAATGAGTAAAATATGCACCAACATGCTCACACAATAAGATGGCAATTGAAATATGTGGCAAAGCATGCACAACCAATTTTAGCATCTATCAAGCAATTGGCGATGACTAGGTCATCTATATATGAGTATATTGACTTAGGAGTCAAATGAGAACATTTGATCATAGGTCATACTCATCGTTTAAGCTCAAGTGGGGTTACCACTTTTACATAATGCATTAATGTGTTCACACCATTAGAGTTGCTTTGACTCAATTCTTAGAGTTAAGCTCCCCCTAGATGTGAGATCCCCCCTTAGAGGGATGAACTAACCTTGGGTTTTGTCGATGATGACTTCATGTAGGTGTTGAAGATGTAGATGCTCAATGTTGATGTAGATCATTTGGAGCAATCCTTTGGAGTGAGTTGCACTTTCAACTTGCCTACATGGGTTAGTCCCACAAGGAACAAACAAGAATATCCATAGACATAGAGTGATGCACACACAAGATGATGTCCATGAAAACATTAGGTTACCTTGTCCCTTGCCTTACCAACATGAGGGTTTGTGACTCCTTGAACTAGTGCAAGATGTGAAAGTTGATTGCACTTGTTCTTGCCAAAATGATATGAGTGAAGAATGTTGGCGGAGTCACCCTCAAGAACTCTCTAGTTCTTCTTCTTCGGGATCCACATCATCTTGATGGGAATCCTTGGAGTTGTAGTTGTACTTGATGAAGTAGAACTTGACGTAGTCTTGGGGACCCACTTGAACGAGGCTTTAGGTGCTTCTTCAAATGCATCAATCTCTTCTTGAAGCTTGTCCTTGCCTTTGTTCTTGTGGTCTTGTGGTGGAAGATCATCTTGAGCTTGTGTCCCCTTGAAGGAAGTAGGATCATACTTCTCTTGTTGAGGAACAAACTTTGTCTTGGGGTATTGATCTTCTTCCCACTCAACTCCATTGGCATTGAACTTTCGTTCAAAACCAACACCTTGATTCTTCCGGTGCCTTCCTTTCTTGCGTACAATTTCCTCGAATTGCTTACTCCCGGCAAGGCTCTTGTAAACACCTTTCTCTATGATTCCCTTCAATAAGCTATTTTCTTGCTCAGGTGTAACTTGGCTAAGAGAATCATTAGTGGAATCAAGAGAACTACTAGAAGCAACAACATTGGATTTAGCATTATTATTGTTACTACTAGAGGAAGTATCTTTCTTGTACTTGTTACTAGACTTGACTTGAGGCATGTAAGTAGATAAGAGTAAACGCTTGGCAATGTAAGAAGAACTTTTCTTGCGGAGATCATCATTGATTGCCTTTAAGAACTCATGCTCTTGCTCAAGATTGAGCTTTTCAAAGTGTAACTTCTCATGAGCCCTTAAAAGTTCTCGATGATCTTCGAAGATAGTTTCATGAGCTAACTTAAGAGTGTTTAGTTCTTTAGTTAGAAGCTCAATTTTCTCCTTATCATTGTCATTCGTTTTTGATTAGCATGATTAATTGACGTTTCATCATAGTATTCATCACTAGAGTTGTCAACAAGTAAATCATCATCCACCTAGCAAGTCATCTTCATCACTATTGAAATCAACATACTCGAGGATGTGTTACCTTTGGACCTTTGGCCATGAAGCATCTTCCAATTCCTTCATTTGGTGAGTCAAATATGTCGTAGGAGTTGGTTGACACAAGTGCTAGACCGGCAACACCTTCATCTTGAGTATATTCGGAGTTGGAGTGATAGCTTCTCTCGGAGTGATTGTCGGAGTCGGAGCCGGAAACCCATTCACCAACATGAGCTTGATGTCTTCGTTTTGTGTAGCTCCTTGATGACTTGTCCTTTCTTTCCGAATCCTTACTTCTCCGTGAGGGTCTTCGTTCATAATGATCATCTCTACTCCTCCTCTCTCTTGGTGGTGATTCTTCTCTTTTGCTACTTCTTCTTGGAGAATCTTCTCTTCTTTTGTAGGGTGCCGTACACTCATTGGAGTAGTGTCCGGGTCTCCCACAATTGTAGCAATTTCGCTCTCGACTAGAAGATCTCTTGTCATTGTAAGACCTTGACTTGTTGTGAAGTTCCTCCTTATCCTTGAGTGACATCTCACGAGCAACAATCCTTCCAATGACTTCCGTTGGCTTGAGATCTTTATAGTTTGGCATCATTTGGATCAATGTGCACACGGTATCATACTTTCCATCCAATGCTCTTAGGATTTTCTTGATGATGAATTTGTCGGTCATCTCTTCACTCCCTAAGCCGGCAATCTTATTTGTGATAAGAGCAAGCCTAGAGTACATTTCAGCGGCACCTTCACCATCCTTCATTTTGAACTTGTCAAGCTGACTTTGGAGCACATCCAACTTGGATTCCTTGACGGACTTGGTACCTTCATGCATATCAATCAAAGTATCCCAAATTTCCTTTGCATTCTCAAGACGGCTGATCTTGTTGAATTCTTCGGGGCACAATCCGTTGAAGATGATGTCACATGCTTGAGCGTTGTATTGCAGCATCTTCAATTCTTCCGCATTAGCTTCACGGTTCGGTTCTCTCCCATCGAAGAATTCACCTTGCAAGCCAATACAAATAATTGCCCAAACGGCGGGGTTATGTCCAAGAATATGCATTTTCATCTTATGCTTCCAACTAGAAAAATTAGTACCATCAAAGTAAGGACCTCTACGGTGATAATTTCCCTCACTAGACGCCATACTCTCCTAGGTTGTGAAACCAAGGCTATGACCACCAAAAGCTATGGAAATCAAAGCAAATGGAGACCAAAGCTCTGATACCACTTGTAGGACCTTGAAGTATGTCTAGAGGGGGGGTGATTAGACTACTTGACCAATAAAAACTTAACCTTTTCCCAATTTTAGAGTTTGGCAGATTTTAGCTATTTTAGGACAAGTCAAGCAATCATCACACAATTCAAGCAAGCATGCAAAGAGTGTATAGGCAGCGGAAATTAAAGCATGCAACTTCCAAGAAAGTAAAGGGAAGGGTTTGGAGGATTCAAACACAATTGGAGACACGGATGTTTTTGGCGTGGTTCCGTTAGGTGGTGCTATCGTACATCCACGTTGATGGAGACTTCAACCCACGAAGGGTAACGGCTGCGCGAGTCCACGGAGGGCTCCACCCACGAAGGGTCCACGAAGAAGCAACCTTGTCTATCCCACCATGGCCGTCGCCCATGAAGGACTTGCCTCACTAGCGGTAGATCTTCATGAAGTAGGCGATCTCCTTGCCCTTACAAACTCCTTGGTTCAACTCCACAATCTTATCGGAGGCTCCCAAGTGACACCTAGCCAATCTAGGAGACACCACTCTCCAAGAAGTAACAAATGGTGCGTTGATGATGAACTCCTTGCTCTTGTGCTTCAAATGATAGTCTCCCCAACACTCAACTCTCTCTCATAGGTTTTGGATCTGGTGGAAAGAATATTTGAGTGGAAAGCAACTTGGGGAAGGCTAGAGATCAAGATTCCTATGGTAGGAATGGAATATCTTGGCCTCAACACATGAGTAGGTGGTTCTCTCTTAGAAATGGTAAGTTGGAAGTGTAGGTTCGTTCTGATGGCTCTCTCCATGAATGAAGAGGAGGTGGAGGGGTTATATATAGCCTCCACACAAAATCTAACCGTTACACACGATTTACCAAACTCGGTGGGACCGAATCGTTAAACTCGGTCAGACCGATTTAGTAAACCTAGTGACCATTAGTGATTTTCGGTGGGACTGACATGCATCTCGGTGAGGCCAATTCGGTTAGGGTTAGGGCATAACGTAATCTCGGTGAGACCGATTACACAAACTCGGTGAGACCGATTTGGTAATAAGCTTTACAGAGAGTTGGTCAGGTAAACTCGGTGGGACCGATTTGCTCTTTTCGGTGAGACCAGAATGTTACAAAAGGGAAACAGAGAGTTTACATTGCAATCTCGGTGGGACCGATTGCTCACTTCGGTTAGACCGAAACGTTACAAAGGGAAACAGAGAGATTGCAACCCCATCTCGGTGAGACCGAGATCCCTATCGGTAAGACCGATTTGCTTAGGGTTTGTGGCAGTGGCTATGACTTTTGGAATGGGTGGCGCCGGATAGAAAGAATCGGTGTGACCGATTTTGGCTTTAGGTTTAGGTCATTTGTGGATGTGGGAAAGTAGTTGAGGGTTTTGGAGCATATCACTAAGCACATGAAGCAAGAGGCTCATTAAGCAACACCTCATCCCTTCTTGATAGTATTGGCTTTTCCTATAGACTCAATGTGATCTTGGATCACTAAAATGTAAAATGAAGAGTCTTGAGCTTTTGAGCTTGAGCCAATACTTTGTCCTTAGTATTTTGAGGGATCCACTTTCATCATCCATGCCATGTCATTCATTGAGCTTTCCTGAAACAATAGTCTTGGAATAGCATTAGCTCAATGAGCTATATGTTGTTATGAATTACCGAAACCACCTAGGGATAGTTGCACTTTCAACCTCATCCACATCCGGGATTGGGTCAAAGTAGTTGTACCTCGCAGATCAAAATGCCAACCCAACTTTTGTTCTGTTCTACCTTGTAGTATTACCATCTTTATATCGAGAATGCCATGGGAATTGCACACCATCCTATGAACTCTCGATACAGTGATACTCTCTCCATCATTATTCATTTCTCGGTCCCCATGTTGTTGCAACCGGAACGCCGACAAGTGAATCGTGATGTATGAAATCTATACTCCTAGAAACTCCATTGCTTGGTAGTTAAAGGACAATAATTTCCTCCTTAGCATGTTGGTTATTGAATCATCGTCCTAAGGTTGATGGTACTACCTAGTCCCTATTTCCGGTGCACTCTTCGATCAATGAGTTAGGATTTTGTAATCCCTCGCTCGTTTGATCTTATCGTCTTGTCTCGAAAGCAAGATTGTTCTCGAGCTTAATATCAAATCGATGGTGCATGATCACCGGAAGTATCACCAGGTCGTCACCCGACCGCTATGTTCAGTTCGTGATCAACTTGGTTTATTCCTGTAAACCACCCTTTCTCCAAGAATCCGTGTTGGATACCCCTGAGCTAGTTGGTTAAGCTATACATTAACTTGGAGAGCTGGAGGATAAAAGTTTGTCCGACTTAGTTCATGTTAAGGGATATCTTGTATGTATGTTGAAGAAAGACGATATCTTCAATGATTGGTCCCGGTGATCAGTTATTGGACCTATTATCTTATCAAAACTTTGATTTGAGTGTGGGCTATTGTCAAATCAAGTTAGAACCAATGATATTCGTAATGTTGTCTTACTCGTGGTTGATTCCTCGAGCATACACCATTACATCGTTTGGTCTGACCAATACTATCACATTGTTCACATAATGGTAGAAGTCCAGTGATATGGAAATTCCGATGAGTTGCTGTTGAGCCCATCAGCGGCATTTTGTCTCCTCCATCGTGTTGAACATCCAGCTGGTGTTGGAAACTTGTGTAAGCATTTTCTTCATGCCTTGTTCATGAAGTATATGTTCGGATGAAAGAAGTGACTTTCTCCAAGTTCACGTGCATTAGGTGTAAGTTGCCGCCGTGAATTTGAGAAAGTTAGTTTTGCTTCCCCTGGAATCGTCCCAAGTCAGTCATGCATGTGCGAAGTATTCTGTGGTTTGGTAGATTAATTAACTCCACTACATGCGTAATTCCTAGCACCCCAAGCCACTGATTGATTTGTTCAAGGAAAAAAAGTCTAGCGCGCGTAAAGACTTCGAAATCCTTGATGATGGATCCTAACCTGAACTCGATAGTGTTTTATTATAAGACTTCTACGTGGTCATGCGTGTCTTGGACAAGATGTTCACATGTGTGTAGCAAAATCAGCTCATGTTTTGGAGCTTGCTATCATAGTTCATTTCCCGAGAATCTCGCAACATCATCTCGTCGATTTGTGTTGCAAACTTTCTTTTCCAAACATGTTGTCTGAAATATCCTGTTACCAACTAGACCTGAATCTCAGGCAGGTGTGATGGTTGGCACTTCTCCCAAGAACTATGATGTAGGTTCCGGTAAAGTGGACGCACCTAGCCGGAAAAACTATTATTGTAGTATCTTGATAAAGCAATTTGGTCACCTCCCATGAGGATCTTGCATGACTTATTCTAGAAGTTGATCCTTATGGATTTTGAGCTCCCGAAGTCCGACCTTTACTTGATGGCCATGTCGATGCTTTAAAGCATGATCGTGATAGCTAGAATATCAAGGAGAACATAACAAGCGGAAGTGCTAAATGTCTCTCGGTCGATCATCCAGATTTCGTTTCCTTGGCCTCGCTAAGGTGAAATCTAAGAAAGTATTATCTTCCTTTGCATCTACATCGTCCATCGCTATTCATCATGGTAGTATGTTGTGTTGTCAGCATCCTTGACACGGATGTTGGTAAAACCTTGATGAATATGGAAATGCTCAAGTTCTTGAGAGCACGCACAAGCGCTAGGTGTTATCATCGGCACTAACTGGGATTGCTCTCAGTTTCCTCGGTAACGCTATGACTTTTCAAACAGTAGACTCACTCTCTACTGTTGAGCTTCTCCCCAGTTACTAAAATCATCCCTTGTGTTGTTTTCAACAAGGTAATCCACATCATCCATTCTAATCCGGGTATGCCATTATACTGAACCCCTCCAAACGATCGCTCGAGATATGCCCTAGGCTGGTATAGAGAGTTTCAATGACCTCTATATCAAAAGTAATTCTTTTTGCCACTTGAGGGAATAATTCTACGAGTCACCTTCTCTAAGGTGCCCCGTTATGGAATCATGGCAATTATTTGATCGCTATCTTGAAACCATTCACCATCTCCTCAAGCGTGGAATCGTTGCCTACCAATTTGAACCTTCGTCATATGTTTCACTCCATCCCTCTGGAGGTATGTTTTGTGTCTCATCTCGAGAGATGTTTCAATGTCTCATTCTGTGAATTGATCGTGAGTTGCTCGATCTTCGACAAGATCGAATCCTGTAGAGTTTATTTCTGTCGTCGTGTTGGATGAAGATCTTGAAAGCAAAGATGTCAAGATCAAGATTATGATCGAATCAACGTTCTTATGAAGTACAAGTTGGATCATGCAGCTCAAGTTAGCTTTGTATCCCCTTTGTATTCTTACCTCATGTCTTGAATCTCGGGACGAGATTCTTGCTAGTGGGGGTGAGTTGTCACATCCCTAGTTCTGGCCTGCTCTGGGTTAGCTAGTCTTGTGTTGCATGATGTTTAAATTTCTCTTAAATTTGGAATGGAGATTGTTTCAAACCCTAGCATTAAAGGAATTCAATAGGTTCAACTAATATTTTTAGTGAACCCAAAATGGCTCTAAAAAATGTTCATCATTTTCGGAAAATGCTGGAAACAGTAACCAGAGATGATGCACATTTTCCATGACATTTTGGATTTTTGAAATAACACATATTGTATTTGAGTTGGAGCAAATATATGTTATATATATTTTTAATGCTTCAATAATTCTGATATTTTGTGAGGGGCTCTAGAATATCCCTTTCAGTCCCTGCAAAATTTACTGGAAGAAACAAAAATGGTTTAGTGCTTGAACTAAATCAAAACAGATTGAAATAAATAGAAAACAGTAATTAAAATAGAAAATAGAGAAGGAGGGAGTACCTGTTACTTACGTGGCCCAAGAGAGAAGCCAGCCCACCAGGCCCATGCGCCAGTCATCCTCAACCTCGTGCCAGTGGGCACGAGGGCGTGTGGCCACCGCGCGCCGGCACACGCCCGAGCCACCTCCTGCTTCCGCCACTTTTGGAGCCAGTCCCGAGTGCCACGCACTCCCCCTCACCCCCTCGGACTCCTCTCACTCTCCCCCGTCCTCACCCTCTCCCCTGAATCTCTCTCTCCCTCACTCACCCAAACGGGTTCGTCGCCGCCGTTCGTCACCACCGCGGCCACCGGCCAGCGCTACACCCATGGACCAGCCCCCGAGCTCCGCCGTGCCAGCCTCGTCCTCTCCGTCAGCTCACATGGTTGGAAGAGCTCCAACGCGCCGTCCCCGACCACTTCTTCATCGTCGGCCGCCGCAGATCTCCATCGCCGACTCGCCGCCGTTCGAGCTTCCCCGAGCACGCCGAGGCCACCACTGCACTCCACGTGAGCTCCTGATCATCCTCTCCCTCTCCGTTTTCTCTCTAGCATGCCGTAGTCGCCGCGCCTCTCTCGCCCGAGCTCCGACCGCAGCCTCTGTGCTCGCCGTCGTCATCTCCGGCGACTCCGAGGCCTTCCGATCGCTCTGCTAGACGCGGTCGAGCGCGGGCTACCTCCTGGGTGCCTTCGCGCATCCAGCCGTCGCCCGCAGCTCAAGTCCGGCGAGTTGCCGCCACAGTTTAGGTTGCCACCGGCGAAACTCCGGCGAGAGCCGACGTGTCCTCGTCATTAGCACTAACCCCCGCCGTCTGGACCACCATTAGACGCTGACAGTGGGCCCCAGGCCTGGTCAAACCCCAGTCAGCGCTGGGTTTGACCGGGATTAGCCCTGTGTCGCTGAGGTGTGGCCCCCACATGTCAGGTTTGACCTGGGTCAACCCAGTTGACTGCTGACGCAGGAATGACACAGTGCTAACGCAATTAATGATTTTCTGGTTTTAAAAATAATCAGGAAATTCCAGAAAATGTCCTAAACTCCTAAAATTCATAACAATTCAACCGTAGCTCCCATCAAATAATTTATATATGAAAAATGATCAGAAAAATCCAATCTATCCATTGGTACTGGTTTCATGCATGACAAACCAACTTAACCTTCCTGTTAATACCAAAACATGATAATGCACATTATAAATTCATAACTTGAGTTTGAATTTGAACCCTTGGTTCAAATTAGCTCAAACCTTTCTGTTCTTAGTTGCATTAGGTCAAACACATTCATTTTGCCATGTCATGATCATGCATCATATTGTTGCATTGCATTGATTGTGTTCCATCTCTGTTGCCGGTAATTGTTCCCCCTCACTAGAGGTGGTACCGACGATGAGTTCGATGACACCGATGAAGAACTATACTATCTTCAGAAGTGCCAGGCAAGCAAAACCCCCTTGTTCATTCCGATACAATCTCACTCTCTCGCTCCTGCTCTCTTTTACTGCATTAGGACAACAACGATTCAACTGTTACATGCTGCGGTAGTTGAACCCCTTTCCTCTGCATGACTTATCATTGTCACAGTAAATAGATGAAAACCACTAGCATGAGTAGGAGTTGTTTGAGCCCTGATGTGCCTACTCATTCATGCTTGTTTGTCATGCCTGCTACTTCTTAGAGTTGAGTCAGGTCTGATTCATCGGGGATGAATTGGAATGTGGTGAACATGTCCTACTGTTGAGAGCTAAGTGTGTGAACACGATTTGGCAAAGGTAGCCGTGAGAGGCCATGTAGGAGTACATGGTGGGTTGTCTCGTTGCAGCCGTTCTCAGGAACTGAGTTCTGTGTTTGTGATCCATGAACATCTACTACCACACATTGGAATGCTTAAGTGCCCCTCTCGACTTATTAATCAACTCGATCTCTGTCCAGGAGTTGCAACTAGTTTCTGGTGTTTGTAGGTAGTGCTAGTAGTCTACCAAGTGGCACCCGGTACAGGTGGGCTTGGGACAGACTAGGTGCAGTGGCACGGTGTACCAAGTGGCACCCGGATGGTGGGCTTGGGAACCCTGCTCACATCGTTTGGGGCCATGAGCGACACCCCGGCCGGTTCTCCTCGCGGATGGAACCCGAATAGGTGATAAACCTGGACTAGAGACTTGTGTGGTTAGTCAGGTCGTGGCCGACTCCCTCGCCAGGCTTCCGCTTGAAGGTTGCCGAGAAACACGACGTGTACATGGTGGTAAGTGGCGAGAGCGTGTGTGAAGAAGTACACCCCTGCAGGGTTAACATTATCTATTCGAATAGCCGTGTCCGCGGTAAAGGACTTCTGGGTTGCCTATACAGTTCATAGACAAGTTAAAGTGGATACTTTAAAATACGCAAGATAAGCGTGAGTGCTATGGATGGCGTTCTCGTAGGGAGACGGGAGCGGATCCATACTGGCATATTGATATGGTGAATATGTGGACTCGTGTGCGCCACCTCAAAAGAGTTACTTGCAGTCGTAGTTCAGGATAGCCACCGAGTCAAAGCTGGCTTGCTGCAGTTAAACCCCACCATCCCCTTTGTTGATAATGATGCATATGTAGTTAGTTCTGATGTAAGTCTTGCTGGGTACATTTGTACTCACATTTGCTTAATTTATGTTTTGCAGAGAGACTTCATTCTTGCTAGTAGTTCCACGTGGACTTCGACGTTTAGCTTGTTACCTCAGCTACGATCTTGTGCCCTCGGCAGGATCTGGTAGATAGTTAGGCTTATCAGCCTTTTTCATTTGTAGATGTCTGTACTCAGACATGTTAAGCTTCCATTTGTGCTTCGACTTATGTGCTCTGAATGTTGGGTCATGAGACCCATGTTTGTAATATCTCGCTCCCCGAAGCCTATTGAATAAAATACTTGAGTTGTAGAGTCATGTTGTGATGCCATGTTGTATTTGCACATATCGGGCATATTGTGTGTATGCTATTGAAATGCTTGGTATGTGTGGGATCTGACTATCTAGTTGTTTATCCTTGGTAGCCTCTCTTATCGGGAAATGTCTCCTAGTGCTTCCACTGAGCCTTGGTAGCTTGCTACTGCTCCGGAACACTTAGGCTGGCCGACATGTGTCCCTCTTCATTCCTGTGTCTGTCCCTACGGGGAAATGTCATGCGATGACTACCGGAGTCCTGTTAGCCTGCTACAGCCCGGTTTACCGGAGTCCTGCTAGCCTAGTTGCTACAGCCCGGATTCACTCGCTGATGACCGATACGTTCGTTGCTGGGTCATGTATGCCTGTCCCTGTAAGTTAGTGCCACTTTGGGTTCACGACTAGTCATGTCAGCCCGGGCTCCTTGTCATATGGATGCTAGCGACACTATCATATATGTGTGCCAAAAGGCGCAAATGGTCCTGGGTCTGGTAAGGCGACACCCATGGGAATACCGTGCATGAGGCCGCAAAGTGATATGAGGTGTTACATGCTAGATCGGTGTGGCATTGAGTCGGGGTCCTGACAAGGAGCATGGCCGTTAGGATCTTATTGATGTTGTCCTTCCCCGACGCCTCTTGCTTCTGCTTCGACCACGGGGATGGTGGTGACAACGCCCCCTGCGTCAACCACGCCTCCCGTGATGTCCACGTCTTCACATGCCCCCTCAATTCCCGTGACGTTGGCGGTCGCGGGTGGCGGAGCCCTTGACGTGGACAGGTGATTCGTGGCTCCGGGCTTCTTCTTAGGTGCCATAGTTGGTGACCCCTTCGGTGATAAAAATGGCGATGAAGATGATGTGCTACTAATGCTCCCGGGTTCGTGCAATTGATCCCCCTACCTGGCCGCCAAAGATGTTGCGGGAAACCACGGCCACCTATGGGGCTACGAGCCCCTTTTGGTTCAGCGGGGGGATGGGCATGTTGCACAAAGAGCGAAGAAGCGTCACACAACGCGTCGGGGATCACATAGGCAATTTTACCCAGGTTCGGGCCGCCGTGAGGCGTAAAACCCTACTCCTGCTTTGGTGGATTGATGGAGGAAAAGGTGGTGGTGGACGCAACGCACTTTGCCTGGCAGGGTTGCCTCATACGAAGTGGCAATGTGCGTATGGGTAGGTGAGGGCATGAGCGTGGAAACCTCACGAACCGAACTGAGCGAACCCCTTTTACGTTTTCCATGGGCCTCCTTTTATAGATCAAGGGGTTACCATAGTAGCAAATCTGTCTTTGCATACTGATTAGATGGCAAATAGTGCTATCATACCTAACTCTATAGGCTGACAGGGCGCATTAAATGCACTGTCTAGTGTCACATCACAGCGCGCCTGGAAGCCCTTGCCGGTCTCATTTTCCCAGCTTTGCGCCTGCTTGCTTGACACGTCCCTGGACGGGTGTCATATGGAGGTGTTGCTGTAGAAAGTGACTGCCATGTGGCGAAGCAGCCACTTAGTCATCTTGGGGCTTGACACCGCACTGACCTATGACTTGCGCTGCCCATGAGGTGGAGCAGTGGCATGGCTGCCTCCACAAGTCTCGACAGGGCCTGCCGGGACGATCTGGAAGTATGCATTCGGGGCAAAACTCAACCTCGCCAGGCTCGCCTGCCCAGCAAGGGTGGTTCCTTGGTGTTATCTTGCTTCTCTGGCTCGTCTTGGCCTTCTTGAAGTGCGCTTGAGTCTCCCAAAGGAGTTGTTCCTCCTTGCTTGGTCTGACCGTGGTGTTGTAATCTTGCCCTTGAGCCTGTGCATAGTACGGGCAAGAGACCCAAGGTTTGTTGCATCAACAATAGGCCACATAGTACGCCTTAGTATGTGATATATGGTTTGGGGTAGGTACGGGAGGTCCTTGACATAGAACTCCTTGGGATATTTGATAACCCACAAGTGTAGGGGATCGCAACAGCTTTCGAGGGTAAAGTATTCAACCCAAATTTATTGATTCGACACAAGGGGAGCCAAAGAATATTATTGAGTATTAGCAGTTGAGTTGTCAATTCAACCACACCTAGATAACTTAGTATCTACAACTAAGTATTTAGTAGCAAAGTAGTATGATAATAAAGGTAACAGTGGCAAAAGTAAAGATAGCAGTTTTTAGTAGTTGTAACAGTAGCAACGGAAAAGTAAATAAGCGAAACACAATATGTGAAAAGCTCGTAGGCATTGGATCAGTGATGGATAATTATGTCGGATGCGATTCCTCATGTAATAGTTATAACATAGGGTGACACATAACTAGCTCCAGTTCATCAATGTAATGTAGGCATGTATTCCGAATATAGTCATACGTGCTTATGGAAAAGAACTTGCATGACATCTTTTGTCCTACCCTCCCGTGGCAGCGGGGTCCTAGCGGAAACTAAGGGATATTAAGGCCTCCTTTTAATAGAGAACTGGACCAAAGCATTAACACATAGTGAATACATGAACTCCTCAAACTACGGTCATCACCGAGAAGTATCCCGATTATTGTCACTTCGGGATTGTCGGATCATAACACATAATAGGTGACTATAGACTTGCAAGATAGGATCAAGAACACACATATATTCATGAACACATAATAGGTTCAGATCTGAAGTCATGGCACTCGGGCCCTAGTGACAAGCATTAAGCATGGCAAAGTCATAGCAACATCAATCTCAGAACATAGTGGATACTAGGGATCAAACCCTAACAAAACTAACTTGATTACATGGTAAATCTCATCCAACCCATCACCGTCCAACAAGCCTACAATGGAATTACTCACTCATGGCGTTGAGCATCATGAAATTGGTGATGGAGGATCATTGATGATGGCGATGGCGACGAATCCCCCTCTCTGGAGCCCCCAACGGACTCCAAATCAGCCCTCCCAAGAGAGATTAGGGCTTGGCGGCGGCTTTGTATCGTAAAACGCGGTGAAACTTTCTCTCTGATTTTTTTCGCCGTGAGACGGAATATATGGAGTTGGAGTTGAGGTCGGTGGAGCCTCAGGGGGCCCACGAGACAGGGGGCGTACCCAGGGGGGTGGGCGCGCCCCCCACCCTCATGGACAGGGTGTGGGCTCCCTGGTCTTGATTCTTTCGCCAATATTTTTTATATTTTCCAAAACGTGCCTCCGTGGATTTTCAGGTCATTCCAAGAACTTTTGTTTTCTACACGTAAAACAACATCATGGCAGTTCTGCTGAAAACAGCGTCAGTCCGGGTTAGTTTCATTCAAATCATGCAAGTTAGAGTCCAAAGGAAGGGCAAAAGTGTTTGGAAAAGTAGATACATTGGAGACGTATCAACTCCCCCAAGCTTAAACCTTTGCTTGTCCTCAAGCAATTCAGTTGATAAACTGAAAGTGATAAAGAAAAACTTTTACAAACTCTGTTTGCTCTTGTTGTTGTAAGCATGCAAAGCCAGCATTCAGGTTTCAGCAAATATTATGAACTAACCATACTCACAATAACACTTCGGTCTCACAATTACTCATATCAATGGCATAATCATCTAGCGAGCTATAATAATAAAACTCGGATGACAACACTTTCTCAAAACAATCATAACATGATATAACAAAATGGTATCTCGCTAGCCCTTTCTGAGACCGCAAAACATAAACGCAGAGCACCTTTAAAGATCAAGGACTGACTAGACATTGTAATTCATGGTAAAAGAGATCCAGTCAAGTCATACTCAATATAAACTAATAGTAATGAATGCAAATGACAGTGTGCTCTCCAGCGGGTGCTTTTTAATAAGAAGGATGATGACTCAACATAAAAGTAAATAGATAGGCCCTTCGCAGAGGGAAGCAGGGATTTGTAGAGGTGCCAGAGCTCGATTTTAAAATAGAGATTGAATAACATTTTGAGTGGTATACTCTCACTGTCAACGCAAAAACTATGAGATGGCTGTATCTTCCATACTACATGCATTATAGGCAGTTCCCAAACAGAATGGTAAAAGTTTATACTCCCCCACAACCAACGAGCATCAATCCATGGCTTGCTCGAAACGACGAGTGCCTCCAACTAACAACAACCCTGGGGGAGTTTTGTTTAATTATATTGATTTGCTTTGATCTTTTTGGATCATGGGACTGGGCATCCCGGTTACCGTCCCTTTCTCATGAATCAGGAGTGGAGTCTACTCCTGTTGAGAATAACCCACCTAGCATGGAAGATATAGGCAGCCCTAGTTGAAACATGAGCTGCTCGAGCATACAAAACATAATTTCATTTGAAGGTTTGGAGTTTGGCACATACAAATTTACTTGGAACGGTAGGTAAATACCGCATATAGGAAGGTATGGTGGACTCATTGGAATAACTTTGGGGTTTATGGAAGTTGGATGCACAAGCACTATTCCCGCTTAGTATAGGTGAAGGCTAGCAAAAGACTGGGAAGCGGCCAACTGAGAGAGCGACAACAGTCATAAACATGCATTAAAAATAATTCACACCGAGTACAAGCATGAGTAGGATATAATCTACCATGAACATAAATATCATGAAGGCTATGTTGATTTGTTTCAACTACACGCGTGAACATGTGCCAAGTCGAGCCACTCAATTCATTCAAAGGAGGATACCATCCCATCATACCACATCATAATCATTTTAATAGCATGTTGGCACGCAAGGTAAACCATTATAACTCATAGCTAATCAAGCATGGCACAAGCAACTATAATCTCTAAATGTCATTGCAAATATGTTTACTTCGTAATAAGCTGAAATTTAGTAGAGGGGATTTCAACTTTATCATATCTATAGAGAGAATTTACCTTTACTACCTGTGTCGGATTATCAAGACAATGTGGTTCTTCAACAGGCGGTATATTAAGACCATGTATTTCTTCAATAGGTGGTAAATTCTTTACATCTTCAGCTTTAATACCCTTTTCTTTCATTGATTTCTTTGCCTCTTGCATATCTTTAGGACTGAGAAATAGAACACCTCTCTTCTTCGGAGTGGGTTTAGGAATAGGATCAGGAGTTGGCTCAATTGGTTCAGGAATTGCCTCAGGAATTGGCTCAGGGAGAGTCCAATTATTTTCATTAGTCAACATATTATTCAATAGTAATTCAGCTTCGTCGACTGCTCTTTCCCTGAAAACACAACCATCAAAACTATCCAAGTAGTCCTTGGAAGCATCGGTTAGTCCATTATAGAAGATATCAAGTATTTCATTTTTGTTAAGAGGATGATCATGCAAAGCATTAAGTAATCGGAGAAGCCTCCCCCAAGCTTGTGGGAGACTCTCTTCTTTGATTCGCACAAAATTATATATTTCCCGAAAGGCAGCTTGTTTCTTACAAGCAGGGAAATATTTAGCAGAGAAGTAATAAATCATATCCTAGGGACTACGCACACAACCAGGAGCCAGAGAATTAAACCAAGTCTTAGCATTACCCTTTAATGAGAATGGAAATATCTTAAGGATATAATAATAGCAAGACTTCTCATCATTAGTAAACAGGGTGGCTATATCATTCAACTTGGTAAGATGTGCCACAACAGTTTCAGATTCAAGGCCATAAAAAGGATCAGATTCAACTAAAGTAATAATCTCAGGATCAACAGAGAATTCATAATCCTTATCAGTAACACAGATAGGTGAAGTAGCAAAAGCAGGGTCAGGTTTCATTCTAGAATTAAGAGACTCCTGCTTCCATTTAGCTAATAATTTCTTAAGATCATATCTATCTTTACAAGCAAAGATAGCTCTAGCAGCTTCCTCTTCCATAACATAACCCTCAGGAACAACAGTAATTCATAATCAAGGGGAGAACTTTCATCATCACTATCATCTATAATAGCATCTTCAATAATTTCATTCTCGCTAACCCTAGCAAGTTGTTCATCAAGAAATTCACCTAATGGCAAAGTAGTATCACGTAAAGAAGTAGTTTCATCATAAGTATCATGCATAGCAGAAGTGGCATCATCAATAACATGCGACATATCCGAATTCATAGCAGTAGCCAGTTTAGGTGTCGCAAGCTTACTAATAACAGAAGGAGAATCTAGTGCAGAGCTAGATGGCAGTTCCTTACCTCCCCTCGTAGTTGGGGGCAAAATCTTGGTTCATTCATATTTCAAGTTCCTCATAGTGATCAACAGATATAAATCCCAAGTGACTCAAAGAATAGAGATATGCTCCCTGGCAACGGCACCAGAAATTAGTCTTGATAACCCACAAGTGTAGGGGATCGCAATAGCTTTCGAGGGTAAAGTATTCAACCCAAATTTATTGATTCGACACAAGGGGAGCCAAAGATTATTATTGAGTATTAGCAGTTGAGTTCTCAATTCAACCACACCTGGATAACTTAGTATCTGCAGCAAAGTATTTAGTAGCAAAGTAGTATGATAATAAAGGTAACAGTGGCAAAAGTAAAGATAGCAGTTTTGTAGTAGTTGTAAGAGTAGCAACGGAAAAGTAAATAAGCGAAACACAATATGTGAAAAGCTCGTAGGCATTGGATCAGTCATGGATAATTATGCCGGATGCGATTCCTTATGTAATAGCTATAACATAGGGTGACACAAAACTAGCTCCAGTTCATCAATGTAATGAAGGCATGTATTACGAATATAGTCATACGTGCTTATGGAAAAGAACTTGCATGACATCTTTTGTCCTACCCTCCCATGGTAGCGGGGTCCTAGCGGAAACTAAGGGATATTAAGGCCTTCTTTTTAATAGAGAACTAGACCAAAGCATTAACACATAGTGAATACATGAACTCCTCAAACTACGGTCATCACCGAGAAGTATCCCGATTATTGTCACTTCGGGGTTGTCGGATCATAACACATAATAGGTGACTATAAACTTGCAAGATAGGATCAAGAACACACATATATTCATGAAAACATAATAGGTTCAGATCTGAAATCATGACACTCGGGCCCTAGTGACAAGCATTAAGCATATCAAAGTCATAGCAACATCAATCTCAGAACATAGTGGATACTAGGGATCAAACCCTAACAAAACTAACTTGATTACATGGTAAATCTCATCCAACCCATCACCGTCCAGCAAGCCTACGATGGAATTACTCACGCACGGCGGTGAGCATCATGAAATTAGTGATGGAGGATGGTTGATGATGATGACGGCGACGAATCCCCCTCTCCGGAGCCCCGAACGGAATCCAGATCAGCCCTCCCGAGAGAGATTAGGGCTTGGCGGCGGCTCCGTATCGTAAAACGCGTTGAAACTTTCTCTTTGATTTTTTTCTCCGCGAGACGGAATATATGGAGTTGGAGTTGAGGTCGGTGGAGCCTCAGGGGGGCCATGAGACAGGGGGGCGCGCCCAAGGGGGTGGGCACGCCCTCACCCTCGTGGACAGGGTGTGGGCCCCCTGGTCTTGATTCTTTCACTAGTATTTTTTATATTTTCCAAAACGTGCCTCCGTGGATTTTCAGGTCATTCCGAGAACTTTTGTTTTCTACACATAAAACAACATCATGGCAGTTCTGCTGAAAACAGCGTCAGTCCGGGTTAGTTTCATTCAAATCATGAAAGTTAGTGTCCAAAACAAGGGAAAAAGTGTTTGGAAAAGTAGATACGTTGGAGACGTATCAATATTCAACATCAATTGGCAAAGGCTTCATCATGTTGAGCATTTGACTCATATTGGGCTCAGGCTTCTGGAAGACACTCTGCAGTTATTGCACATGGCGCTGACAACCTAGCTCATACAGATCACCAGGAGTGGACAGGGAAGTGAGCTCGATGATATCTTGAGCTTTAGCTTCATGATGAACACCCCCTAACATCCACTCAAGGACCCATGTCTTCGGATATCTGTTTTAGCCTGATATGTGTAGAGTATCATAGAATTGCAGAAGAAGCTCTTCATTCCAGTGCTCTTTGTCGATGACAAATGGGAGCAGACCAACTACGCGGAAGCAATCAAGGGCTTCTTCAAGACATGGCAGCCCAGCAATGGCATCATAGTCAAGACGTTTGTGGGGTAAAATCAAGTCTTGATTGTAGAGAAAGCTTGAATAGTAGCTCCTTTGCTAGTGGCACCAGAACCTATCAGATGAGATCTTTGGCTTCTTGTAGGGGTTCTTGGCCTTGTCAAAGAAAGTGTTGTGCTCTCTTAAGCAGAGCACACTGAATGAGCCGTGTGTAGTGACAACACTTGGAAGCCTTGGCAACCTGGGCTTTGGCTTCTGTGTCTTAGGCCTTTGCTCCACATGATAGTCATATTGGGGACCAGGAGCAGTGGGTGGTGTCAATATTGGCCACTGGACAGTAACAAGATCACCATGTCGGTGTACAAAAGTATGGGCACTTCTGTACCCCTTACTAGTGCACGGGCAGTCGCAGCCACGCCTGCGGCAGGGCCTGGTAAGGTAGGGGAAAGCAAAGCCCGAAGACTTCCAAAACAGACACTCGAAGCACGAGGGGCGAGGGGAATGCTGGACCGCCCCTGGCAAGGGCCTTGCCGGGGTAACCTGCACCAACACCAGCAAGACCATCACCCTTGGGGCTGAGAGCTCTGACACCATCGACAACGTTAAGACCAAGATCTGGAAAGCGCATGCTCGATAGCATGCAAATCCTCATATAGATTGACGGCCCATGGATCCACGTGGGACCAGAACACGAAGACCCCTGGCAAGAACCTTGTCAGGGACGACTCCAAGGCCCCCGCAAGCCTTGCCGGGTACGACTACTAGGCCGCGGCCAGACCCGCGCCCGACAAGGTTTCGCCACCTCACCACCACTCCAGTGCGATGATAGGCGTGCCAGCTAAGCAGGCGCCTGCATGGCGGCATGAAGATCTTCGTGGAAGCTTACCATTGTGCCAGCGCAGCAGCTAGTTAGCCAGCGTGGCATTGCATGCCTTGTCAACCTAGACACGCGTCAAGGCGAGGAGGAGCCGCAAAGGACGAGATGGCCTCTGTTGTCGTCCCCAATAAAGCGAGAGGACACATAGGCAACACATTAAATGCGCTTGTCCTAAGTTGATGGAGCGATAAGCTTATACAACTGTAGCTCACCACCTCCTATGTGCCAGTATGGCAACCCCTTTGCATATAAAAGGAGGCACGAGGCATACAGAGAGAGGATTTGGACTTTTGGACAAAGCACGCAGCATAGCTAGTTCAAAATCTCAAGAACACACATATAACCAGACAAGCAGGACTAGGGTATACGCATCTTTGCGGCCCGAACCTAGATAAAAAATCCCCTATGTGCTAATGGCTCGACCTGCTCTTCATGCGCCTAATCCCCCGCCGAACGTAGAAGGGATCCTTGTGACCCCATAGGTGATCGGTTTCCCTGACATCTTTGGCGCGCCAGGTAGGGGGATTTAGTTGTGAGAATCTGGTTTGTTAGTTAGTACAGTGGTTTCTTCGTCACCATGGCTCCAAAGAAGAATATGACCGCAGCGGCCAGCCCGATCGAGGCTGTCCGCATCACCCTGGTGCGAAGGGCCGGGCGAGCGGCAGCGTCTGTGGCCGCAATGATGATTCGCACAACAACAAAAAGCTAAGTCAACTAAACTTTGAGTAATTCTTCCTTTTTATAAGGTTATCCCCCTCGATGGTTTCAGTCCTTGTATGGAGAACCTGCATGCAAAAGGAACCCTGTCGCGATTGGCAACGCCCCTGTTCTGTTTCGAGTCCTCTCAACAATTCGGGTGTTGCGCTCTGCTAAGAATGGTGGGGTACCTTGCCGTAATCAACAGCACCCCTGTTATGCTTCGAGTCCGCTCGACAGTTCAGGTGACTGCGCCAAGAGCGGCAGGGTAACCTACTAGCATCGACGCCCTCCACGGGCTGCTAAGGATTCGTCCTTTTAGCGCCTACGGCAAGGGGTGCATGTGCCGGCAGGCCTATCCAGCTAAGCGTAGGTTGCAGAAAATACAAGGATGAACTAAAATGGGAAGATAACATGCAACCAGTTCAAAGTAGAACAAAAGTTATATTACATCAAAAGTTGCTGCGATTCTAACTTAAGATAATCTGTCTTGGGTATGGACTCGGAGCAACTACAAGGAACGAAGCAGTTAATCCCTGCGCTAGCCCTCCAGCCTCGCGACTCCGCTGACACGGCTGATGATGGGCTCGATGCGCTCCTCGAGCACCTGACGGACGATGTCCTCTGGCAAGCTGTCGAACGCCTAAGCAAAGTCGACGCTAGGGTTCCGGTGCACCACCTTGGTGAGCACCTTGATCAAGGCGTCCCGGCAAAGCTGTTAGGACTCCTCGGCTAGGTAGGCTGCCCTGGTGGATTGGAGCATCTTCAGGGCTTCAAGGACATGCTCAAAGAACAGGGACAGCCTGGCGCTCTCGGCCACGTTCATCTCGTGGGAGAACCTGAAGTCTGGCATGCCCATGGTAGTCAGCTGCATAGTGAGCTTCTTCGCGATGTCCACAAGGTGGCTGGTCCAAAGCTTCATACTCTCCACAAGCTTGTTGTGGGAAGAGGCGTCAGTCCGTAGTAGCAGCTCCTCGTCTGCAAGATCCTTGGCCAGGATCTGCTCACAAGCCTAGCACTTTGAGAGCATCTTCTCCTGGCTGTCCAGCTTTAGCTTCAGATCCTCAATGGACTCGTTGGCCTTGGAGAGTAGTTTGGTTTTGTCAGATATGGTGGCCTGCATCCCCGCCAGGTCATAAAGAGCTTTCTCTCTCTCGTCCTTGAGCATGGAGATCTCTTTGGTGAGCTTTGCCAGGTTCGCCTCCAGCTTTTCCACCTTGCCGGCCAACTCGATCCTGGCCGCCTCTACCACCTCAGCACGGTCGACGGCCTCCTTCAGCTTGCCAGCATGGTAAAGGGCCAGAGCATCAAGCGCTTCCTGGTGCTTCTATGCCAGGTCTTGGGTCCACTGCGCAATGAGCTTCTCGATCTCCTCATCCTTGGCATGAAGCGTGGCAGCAAGCGCCGCCTCGCGAGCGACCAAGTCCTCCTCCTGGACATTGAGCGAGATGCAGCGCTACGTTTGGTTGGACTCGTCCTTGGCAGCCTTGGCCTTTGCCACCTCCTATGGCTTGTCGAAATCGGCCTGCTTCAGAAGAAGGTCCCGCTGGCGCTTGCTCAGTTGGATTTGGGAGGCCCTCAGATCTTCCTGAGCCTTGTCAAACCAGGCTTTCATCTGGGCGACACGCTCCTGGAAATCCGCCTCGACCTTGTCCATAGCCGCCATCCTGGAGTCCACCTTCTCCTTGCGAGCCCCATGGAGAGCTTGGAACTTGTGGAAATTAGCGCTCATGGCCGAAAGGAGTTGGTCCTCCTTGGAGCCACCGCTACTGATGCTCGGCTCATCAACAACCTGGAGCCCGGCAGCAGTGAGGATCTCTTTGTCAAAGACCTCTGCCTCAATTGGTGTTCTGGTGCCTGCTGCTCCTGGGATGCGGACGAAGAGGTCGTCGCCAACCTTCAAGTACCTACTCAAGGTAGAGGCTGAGGAGGAGGAGGGTTGGTCATTGACCACCTCCTCCCTGGCAGGAGCCTTGGCGGCCTCTCCAGTGGTGGCCTTGCCGGCCTCCCCGGCAGGCCCCACGGCGACCTCCTCGGCGGCAGCCTTGGCCGCCTCTTCAGCAGGCTCCTTGGCCACCTCCTCCCCGGCAGGGTCCTTGTCGGCCTCCCAAGCAAGCCCCATGGCGTCCTCCTTGGTGGGTCCCTTGGTGGCCTCCACGGTGGGTCCCTTGGCGGCCTCCTCGGCAGCAATATTGGTGCCGTCGGCCTTGACGTCCTTGGCGATCTCCATGATTGCAGCGTCGATGTCTGCCTGATTTGCCGAGGGAGGATCTGAGGCCAAGGAAGGGAGAAAGGTAAAGCCAAAATCAGGACAACTCAAGACAGAGGAAAGGAAAGAAGTCAAAGCAATAATGGCAAGAAGCAGAAGATATGTACTTACCATCGGCAGGTGGGGAGGATGCATCTCTTGTTGCCGGGACGGGGTCACCAGCGCCTGTGCCCGCCTCCTCCTCCTCCGAGCGCATGGGATCATCAGTAGGTGCTCTTGCCGGGGACGCCCCTTCAGTCGTCGTAGTTAATGAAGACGCCATGTTGGGGGCGGCCCTTAGGGGCTCCTCCTCCTGCTGCTCCCCTCCTGCGGTCCCGGCAAGGTCATCAATAAGAAGACGCGCTCCAATGCCCGCCGGCAAGAAATAAGTGGCAAAGTTACACTGCGGGCTGGAGTGGGGGCTGCGCTGGGGGCTGGACTCCGGGCTGGTGAAGATCATCCCCGACGCACGAGGAATGCTTGTCGGGGGCTCAATGCTCGTCGAAGCCATGGCTCTTTTCACCCTCCAGGCCAGTGTCTCCGTGTCGCTACAACAATGAGGTCAAGCCAAGATGAAGCAATTCAAGTAAGGAATCAGAGAGTAGGGGGGAAGGAGAGTACATACTCGTCCTCCTCTTCTTTACCCTCGTCTTCTTCCTCGGGCTGAATGACCCAAGGTCATATTTGGCCGCTGGGACAGAGCCTACCGGAGAAGGAGACGAGTCCTTATGCACTCGACCGAGGGAGAAGCGGCGGCGCGTCTGGTCGAGGAGGAAGAAGCGGCAGCATGCCTGGTCGAGGAGGAAGCAGCAGTTCTGGCTCTCTTCGCCGTTGCGGCCTCCTCCAGCACCTCCGTGGCCGCACGCCTCGTCTGGCGCATAGGCTCCGCCTGAGTCCCTTGCCGCTGCTTAGCCCTGCCGGGGCGGACTGGCTCGTTAGAGCCGGTCCGTAGCAAGACGCGCCTCTTCTTCGGGGCTAAGGGCTCGTGCGCCTCGGGTGCCTCCTTGGCCGGCTCTTTGGCCGCCTCCACTGTAGGGGGAACTCTGGCACTAGCACCACTGGTCTCCCCGGCGGGCCCCACCCACTTGAGGAATCTTTGCTCCTCTTCGGCCTCGTCCTCCACGGTGCCACAGCTGCCGGCCTCTGCGGCAAGTTTTGCCTCCTTCGCCCTGGCGGCAATGTACGCCACCTCTTTGTCAGTGGTGGGGTGGATGAACTCTAGCTCGTCGCGGACAGTGCCCTCCGACAAGTTGTCAAAGAACCACTGCACCAACTCCGCCTTTGGCTCGGCCAATGGTGGATCCAGGCCATGGGAATTGAAGGCGGGCATCATGGCAATGATCTCAGATAGGTGGGAGTTATTGCTCATTGGATGCACCCCTGCCGGCAACCTGAACGAGTGGCCGGTCTTGCCGGCCTTTGTGGCCTTGCCGGTCCGCTCAGTGTTGTCGTCCTTGTTGATCTTGAGCTGAAAGAGCCTCCGGCAGATGGACGCGTGCTGCATCACCGTGAAGTTGTGTTTCAAGCCAGGGGAGCCTCATGATATCCGTTGCGTTCCTGAAATCCCAGGTCGGCCTCCACTTCTGGTCCAAGGGAGCAATGCGGAGGATCCTAGTGGTGGCGACCGTGAGCTTCCCATCATTGGGGTCGAAGTCGCTCCAGTCGTCACCGCGGATCAGCGGACTCTGACGGACCTCACAAAACGACAGTGGCTCCTTCTCTACAATCCAGCACCACCAGCCTCGCCATCATCCCGCCGCTCCTTCTGGAAACCCTACAGGTATGTGCCCTTCACAAAGGCCTCGGAATCCAAGCAACAGATCCAGTAATGGCATCCCCTTGCTGGACCCGGGGGACGAAATAGTGGCAAAAGAGCGCCGTGCTAGGGTGGAATCCAGCGAAGCCCTCGCAAAGGTGGGCAAAAAGGGCCATGCACGCCATAGCATTCGGCATGAAGTCCAGGAGATGGAAGTCTAGGTGTGCATGATGTCATTGAAGAAATCTGAGAAAGGGGGGTAGAGCCCACAGGAGAAGTAATCGACGAAGAAAGGATAAATATCCAGGCCAGGCTTGGCGAAGGGAGCGGGGATGACCTCCGTGGAGGGATGCCCCGTCGTCTCCCTCCCCCACAAGCACAGGAACTGGTCCCTGAGCGTGAGCACGTCGATCGCCGGAGGGAAGAGGGCATGCTTCTTCCGCATCTTCACCAGCTCACTCTCCGGCACCTCCTTCCCCACAGCGGCCTTGGCCGCTCCCTTGCCCTTGCTAGCCTTAGGCGCCATGGCAACTGAGAAGAAGCAGGAGATCAAGAGGCAATGGAGACGCCGCAGTACCAAGCGGGGGCGTGAAGCTCTGGTTCGGATTTGGGAAAGAAGAAGGGAAAAGACGATTCCAAGATTGGAGGAAGGAGAGAAGGTAAATGAGCAGTGCCCCTCCGGTTTTTCCCTGTTTTGGCGGGATGGCACGGGCCAGCTCTTTACCATTTACGGCGGACCGACGCATGTGTGCCACGCCCATCCCACGCGTGACCCCCATGTCATGCACTCGACAAGGGTCATGGGGAAGCGCAACTAATAGAAGGATTGTGGCGATCCATCTCTGCCACGCCCGCCCGCGCACTGCCTTGGGCCTGGCCCAACTACGCCTTGCGCTTATGTGTGGCCCAGGCACGGGGGATCCTGTCGGTGTACAAAAGTATGGGCACTTCTGTACCCCTTACTAGTGCACGGGCAGTCGCAGCCACGCCTGCGGCATGGCCTGGCAAAGCAGGGGAAAGCAAAGCCCGAAGACTACCAAAACAGACACTCGAAGCACGAGGGGCGAGGGGCAAGCTGGACCACCCCCGGCAAGGGCCTTGCCAGGGCAACCTGCACAAACACCAGGAAGATCATCACCCTTGGGGCTGAGAGCTCTTACACAATCGACAACGTTAAGACCAAGGAAAGCGCATGCTCGATAGCATGCAAATCCTCATAAAGATTAATGGCCCACAGATCCACGTGGGACCAGAAGACGAAGACCCCGGCAAGAACCTTGTCGGGGATGACTCCAGCTTGCCGGGGACGACTGCTGGGCTGCAGCTAGACCCGCGCCCGGCAAGGTTTTGCCACCTCACCACCACTCCAGTGCGATGATACGCGTGCCAACTAAGCAGTCGCCTGCATGGCGGCATGCAGATCTTCGTGGAAGCTTACCATTGTGCCAACGCATCAGCTACTTAGCCAGCATGGCATCGCATGCCTTGTCAACCTGGACGCACGTCAAGGCGAGGAGGAGCGGCGAAGGATGAGATGGCCTCTGTTGCCGTCCCTAATAAAGCGAGAGGACACGTAGGCAACACATTAAATGCGCTTGTCCTACATTGATCGAGCGATAATCTCATACAACTATAGCTCGCCACCTCCTATGTGCTACTATGGAAACCCCTTTGCTTATAAAACGAGGCCCGAGTCATACAGAGAGAAGATTTGGACTTTTGGACAAAGCACGCACCATAGCTAGTTCAAAAGCTCAAGAACACACATATAACCAGACAAGCAGGACAGGGGTATTACGCATCTTTGCGGCCCAAACCTAGATAAAAAATCCCCCGTGGCTAATGGCTCGACCTGCTCTTCGTGCAGCTAATCCCTCGCCGAACATAGAAGGTATCATTGTGACCCCATAGGTGATCGATTTCCCCGACACACCACAATAGAATGCGCGTTCCATGGTGTGGGGCACAGGGGGAGAAACAGCCACATCCGAGGTGGATGGCTGCGCATTGTCTTCCGTGGTAGTATTTACTTCGGGATGCACATTATCTTCAGCCATGACAACGTCATTGGCTTTAGGATCAGCGGCATTAGCATCATCAGATACAGAGCTTCAGTGGATTGAACAACAGGTGGGTTAGGGACAATCACTTCTTCTTGTAAAACTAGTTTAACGGTAGGGGGTATGACTTCACGATCTTCTTATTTTTCTTCATCGGTTGATGCAGCCGAAATATCTTCAGCCTCTTTGGCTTCAGATTCATGAGCAGTTAATGAAGGGATGGATTCAGGAAACACTTGATGTGCAACTGAGCTTGTGGTGTGCACATCCTCTTCAAGAATGCTCGACGTGGAGACCGAGGGCCAAGGGCCTCTACGAAGCCTTCGGAAAGATGGCGACGCCTTTGGTGAAGGAGTGGTCTTCTCCATGTCTTTTGGTGTAGCTTGAGGGGTCTCAAGCACCGGAGTAGTGACATGAGTAGGTGGAGTGCGAGGAATAACTTCATGCAATGGGGAGTTGGGGTGTTGCTCTTCCCAGAATTCATCTTGTGCGATTGGCGTCGTGGGACCGCCAATGCTTATCTGTTCACTTCTCGTAGGAGAAGGCGATGATACTAGGTTGGGCATGATCTGAGGAAGGACTACATCATCTTCAACATTGTCTTCACGACCAATGTCTTTAGCTATGATGGGATTAGCAGCTGGAATATCTTTAGACTCATGAGCCTCTGTGGTAGTAGACTCATGCATGACGAGACAACGCTCATGGTTGGTGGAAGCAGGCAATGCAACAGAAATAGGCTCAATGAGCAATGGTTCTTGGGGAGCAGCATGTTCTTTGTGAGAAGACTTTGAAGACTTCGTCTTCAACTTATTCTTGGATGGAGCAGCATCAGAAGTGTCATAATGCTTCCTCTTCTTCGCTTGAGCCTCAGCCAGCTTAGTCTTCTGTTGCTCCAAATCTGCTGAAGGGACCTTTGGCTTCGAGCCAGTCATGCTGGCAGGGAAGATAATGCTTGGTCTTTCCTGCCTTGGGGCTTCGGGTTCAGCTTCAACAGGCTTCTTAGGCTTCTTTGCGGCCATTCAGGGGTTAATGCCAGGATGACCAATGGCCTTTCTCTTCATAGCCTCATTGTGTGCCTGGACACATTTCTCAGCATAGTACTTCATGCACTCACGAGAGCCTTTGGCTTCATCTCGTTTCTTTTGGAACTCAGCATTAAGGTCAATCATCATTTGCTTGAAGTTTTGCACCTCAGTGATACTGAGCTTGGCCATATGCTTCTTGAACAGGGCCTTCTCATGGTCTATCTTTTTCTTCAGCTCAACAATCTTTTGAGCAATAGCATGCTCCTTGGCTATGCAGCCCTAAAATGTAACGCTGATGTCAATTGGCAGCTGCAAATCGTCAATGTTGAGGGAGGTTTCTTCAAACCACTCATCAATGAAGTTGTTGAGAATATCGACATCAAAGAGAGGAAAATCTTTGAAGATTTCTTCCTCCTGCTTGCTCTTCATAAGCATTTACAGAGCATCATCAGCAAGATCTTCATCACTGGATAGATCTATAACATTCTCTTCATTGCAAAGAATGCTTGCTGGAGTGAGGTCATGCCCAGAAATCTTCTTGGGCTTCTTGGACTTCTTGGAGACATGAGACAAGTCCTCAGACTGCACACTAGATTCAGGAGGTGTAGATTGCAATGGCTTCACTCTTGAAACCTTTGGAGCAGTAGAAGCTTTTGAAGCCATTGACTTCTTCTTTGGCTTCGGGGATTCTGGAAGATCCTCATGTTCCTCTTCACTAGCCGCTTCTTCAATAGTGGCCCTTTATGCAGCAATGTGGGAGAGAAGCCCATCAAAGCTATTGAAGGGACCAATGATGTCCTGATCAGCTTCACGACTGCCATCTGGCCTTGGAGCAGCTGGACCAGGGTTGAAATCAATCCCCAGGTCCTTCTTGTTCTGGACTACAGAAGCTCTTGCAAAGTGAAGATTTTCTTTTCAAACAATTCATCTTCACAACACCATCGGAGACTGGATGGCTCGGCATTCTCAGGCTGAGGTCCTCTGACCATGCAAGGATAGAAGCCCTTTGAAATGGCTTCAGCCTTCATCTTGGAGTACCTTGGTGGCCTCACATCAATCTTCTTTGGATACTTATTAGTGACAAAGTGGTACATAAACCATTTCTCTGCCCAATATCTTCAAATCTATTGGACTCGAGTATTGCGTTCACCATAGGTTTCCTCTAGGTCAGACTTGTATTGCTCATAGAGATCTGGTGGCAGGTCCAAAGCAGTGTTGTCCCGGTGCTGCCTGCCACCCTTCTTTGCAGATTTTCCGCCAGCCATTGGATTCAGAATGAAAGGCTTCACAACTGTGTTTGGCTTCAATCTACTTGTCAGACAAGAGCTGGCTTCTGGAGATTCAATGTGATGCTGTAAGAACTCTACAAATGAATGCAGACTATGAGAACCAAGGGATTTTCCCACGGACATGTACCTGTGACAACATTAGAGATGCGAGGGAAGGGGAAGAGGTCATATGCATTCTCAAAAGATTTTGAAGATAAATCAGTTTGAAGACGTTGACCTCATAGTGCGAAGACATTCACTTATTGACGTGAGTTGGTTCCAGATTTGTACGAATCCATGAATAAGTACAAGTGAGGAATCTAACTAGTTGTAATACATAAGTGAACATACCTACAAGTTATGAGATGCCAAAATAGAAGGATTTGAATTTCGAAGTGTAGAAACAACTTTTGGAAGATGTGGACAGTTCAATGGATCAACTAAATGGTAAAAGGTAAGTTCTTATTTACCGCACGACAAACTGCTAGATGGGAAGTGGAGAGGCCGAGCAGTCCAATCTCCCGTGCCCTAACTTGGTGACGAAAGACACCTACGATGGCGGTGGAGAAGACGATATCCGCAACCGGCGTGAAGTTGACGCCGGAGAGGTCACGGCAGCGAAGCACTTCATCTCCGATGACGGCTAATGCTAGCAGTGGCACTAGGGTTTGAGCGATATGGCAAGGGGAGAAGAGATAATGATCGTGAGGGGAGAAGTATTTATAAGGAGGAGGGGCGGCGCAGAGTAATTACGTAGGTGCCCCTGACAGTTCACATCTGAAGGACACATGGCTAGCATGCAACTCATTGAAGATTGAGCCACAACCCCACGTGCCTGGTTTGTTGGGTGGTCGTTCCGACTTTTCTAGTATTTAGGCAAAAAGGATAAGAGTATTAAAGGCAGTTTTAAACATGTGTCCCTATATCTTCAGCTGACAAGGACAAAGTGAAGAGATTCAACATGTGTCAACAGAATGCATATGAAGAGACAGAGAGAATTTGAGGGACAAGCACATAAGGGGTTAGGGTCCGATCACATTCACTTAGTGCAGAAAATAGCAACTTGAAGACATAGCTATAAGTGAATGCTACAGTGGACAACACACACACACACACACACACACACACATATATATATATATCCCTAATCCCTAATAATAAAGCACAGATTGACTCCATGGGTTCACCGTCATAATACGATTATGCCCGTACGTTTACGCTTTCACTTTGCATTTAAAACATATACACGAGGTGGTACTAGTAAAGTTCTCAGATACTGCCTCTTTTTCATCAAGCACCCATGATCGATCCTTCCTAACAGATGCCTGGTCAAATTGTTCTGGCCCATGCGGCCCAATGAAGCCTAACTAGATTTTTCTTTTCTGGACCACAGCGGCGCATATCTCAATTACCTGCCGCCGCCCAATCCCTTCATCCTCTGTTCACAGGAAGACGGCATACCGCCACTGCCGCTCCTCACCTTGCCGCTAAATCGGAATTCGGAATCAAGATCTACAGGCCATAGGCGAGCCCTGGTGGGTCTATTATGATAACACCCCTTAAGACCTTATTCTGCACACCTAATCTTATTCTGCACACCCCCACCTAAACCCGACGCGAACCGCACGCACCTCGGCTTCTTCTCATAACACCTCGAAAAATACCACCCCACCCCTGCAGCCCACCAACCCATCTTCCTCACTCCCACTTCCACTTCCTCCTGCCACCGGCCGCCCCACAACCCAACCCGCCTCACTCCCACTTCCTCCTCCCGTCGGCCGCCCCCCACCACATACCGCCGGCTATCTGAGCCGCCACCCCCGCCTCCCCAACTCCGGCCTCACGCCACCCCGGCCAACCCAACCTCCCACTGCCCAGCCTCCTCCCCAACGACCTCCTGCAGTGCTGCTACGACCAGATCCACCCACCACCGCCGGGATATGGCCACTCACCACGTCGGCCCAACCCGGCGGCGCTCTGCATCTCCTTCGCCACCGCGCCGTGCCACCCGCCGCCCCGACCATGCCCAGCTGGATCTGGCCCGACCATACTCAGCGTCTTCCTCTCCCTCACACCCGCCCCGCCGAACCACCTTCTTCTCTCCGTCGGGTGCCTCCTCACCCACCCCCCGTAGTACTACGCCCACTACCCCCGATCCAATTCACCTTCTTCCACCTCCCGCACCGCCCACAAGCCCCCAATCCATCAACCTCCTACGCATCTGCCCGCCCACCAACCGGAGTCAAGCCCACCTCCCCTACCAACCACGGCACGGTGCCTCCCAAATCCGCCGCCAAAAAGCTCCACCCCATCCCCCTACCCAGCCTCTCGACCGCCTCCTGTGCGCCCCCACCTCCACGCACACCGGCGCACCGCCTCCTGACCCACCCCAACAAGCGACGCACCTCAAAGTGGCGCGGTGGTCGCGAGATGGAGGCTGCGCGAGCCGCCCTCATTTTGGGCTGTCACAAGTGGCTGGGAGATGGAGGCATCGCCGCCGATTGGCTTGCCGGTGCGGAGTGATTGGATCGCCGGCGACCGCGTGCGTGGTGCATGAGCTACCACGAGGGAATTGAACATTGCTGCGGCTTCGTGAAGGTTGCCGCTGCGGTGAATCAACACAGGCGCCATCTCCATTGAGCACGACCTCCGAGCAATGAAAGGTTCGGCTGCGAGTGTGATGGCGTGGTGAGCTCCCTCGTTGAAGACACCTCCTGCACCCTCCATCTACCTCCCCATCGGCGCCCCTAACCTCAACCTCCGCCTTGTTCCTCTGCCTAAAGGCCAGATCCGCCGCCACACAATGGATCCAGCTCCCGTGCCCCTATTTCTCCTCGCCGAGCAAGGTGCCAGGGCTACTCCCTAGCCAGCCATCCTCTGTTCCCCTTTTCCTCCTTTCCCCCTTCATCGCCGGAGCAGCACGGGTGTGGCGGTGCAGTGCACTGTGACTCCATGTGCTGTGCAGATCGACTATTGCTCGCCTACCGTTCAATTGTAGCGGATCCCAGCCATGCAGTACGGCGTGAGTGTGTGTGCAGGCTGCGACGCGTGGCTAGATGTGATGCTCACATACTTTGTTTTAGATGTGCAGCTCATTGTATATAATTTTGCAGCTCGAGGACGAATGATATGTGGCTAGATGTGCAGCTCACTTTGTCTAAAGTTGCAGCTCGGGAACAAACGAGATGTGCAGCTGACTGTACATAATTGTGCAGCTCGCTGGACCCTGTTTGAAGTTCTAAAATAAGTGCAGCCCCTTAGTGGTTCACCTTGTAGAAAAAGAGAAAGCAATCCCCATGGGAGGTTCACTTCTTTCTCGAATGTAATTTGTTTTGTTTGTGGGACAATTGGGAAAAGTAGTTCACTTGAATCTGTGGAGCAGCTCATTACCTCTATGTATGAAGTGCAATTTGTTTCGCGTGTTTCAAAGATCAGTTAATTGCATCAACACATGCAGTGCGTTTGGTCCTCGGATGTGGTTCACTTTTGAGAGTGATGATGTTCACTTGCGCAAAGCGTGGAAGGGTGAAAAAAATTAAGGAAACAAAAAATAGTAATGCGATTCACTTCGATGTATGTTGAGGTTCATTTGCACTCGTCTCTGCAGTCAACTCTCATTCATAAAAAGTGTTGAGAAAAAGAAAACAGAAACTCGTTCGAGAAAATTTACGTCCAACGAAATATAAATCAAGAAGTTCACTTGACTGCCTGCTGCAGTGCGGTTTCCGTTTGAAGCAGTGCGTTCTTCTGTCCGATGAGAGATCCACTCGCATGGTCAACGTGCGTAAAAAAATAATAAGTATAAAAAAGACAACAAGTACTCATGAGGTTCACTTTTGGTAGTGTTACAGTTCACTTTCGGAAGTGTTGTGGTCCATTCTCGTTCGGAAAAAAGTTAAAAAAAAGACAACAAAAACTTGTGCGAGAAAGTTTATGTTCGACAAAAAGAAATCATGAAGTTCACTTGACTGTCTGTTGCAGTGCGGTTTTCAGTTTGAAGCAGTGCGTTCTTCTGTCCGACGACGATTTTGGTGTCACGAAAAAACAGTGTCCGCTTTTTGCTAATTTTAAAACTGCTCTTAAACCGTAAGGAATTAGAGAGTATGTTCTACATGAAAAAGTTGCGTCTCGTCGATATCTTTCCAACGGCATATCATTTGAATCATTTCGACAACCGGCTTGTACAAATTTAAAAAAAAACGGCCGCTGCCACTCGTCCGCCGCCGCATGATTTTCAAAATTAACTTAAAACCGTAAGGAATCTCGAAACCATTCCTACATATGAAAGTTGCGACTTGTCCATAGCTTTCCAACGATGTATCATACGCCTTGTTTCGACAAACGGTTCAAAAACTAGAGCGAATACAATACCGAAAGTTTGAAAAAAATTGAAAAATAGAATTCCACGATTTAGTAAATTTAAAACTGCTCTTAAGCCGTAACGAATTAGAGAAAGATTTATATATGGAAAAGATGCGCCTCGATGATATCTATCCAACGACATATCATTTGCTTCATTCCAACAAGCGTTTTAGAAAAAAACACGAAAAAACGCTCGTTGCCACTCGTCATCCGCGCACCATTTTCAAAACTGCTCTTAAACCGTGTGGAATCTCGAAAAGTGTTCAACATGTCGAAGTTGCGCCTAATCCATAGCTTTTCAATGGTGTATTACATGCCTCATTCCTTTGATAGGGTCGTCATGGAGGTCCGGTTCTTTGCCGATGCCCTGTGGGTGGGTCTGGTTCTCCTCTTTTCCGCTTTCTTCAATGCAGTGCTCTCCCATTATCAGATCCACCTGATTCACCTCGGGCCTGAGTCCATTACCCTCTTGGCTGTCTTCGCTTTTGTTTGCGAAGCAATGGTGGGCATTCCTCCTTCCGTTGCCCTGTTGCGCCATTTCTTCTCTTTGCGTCTGAGCGACCCCACTCGATGCTCGGGGTGTGTGAGCTTCCTCGCTGTGCCGGAGACGGCTGCTTCAGGGATCGATTTCAGCCTTCCTCCTCCTGAGGCCAGGTTCAGAGAGCGGTGCCTGTACGTGGATGTCGGAGTGCCCAACCCCCTGCTCTCGTACCCAACCTTGCCTGTTGTTCCCAACTCAGGCTGGGGTCATGAGACGCTCGCGAGCCCCCGGCTCGCCTTCGTCTGGCACCGCTTCAAGAGTTTGAGGGCGCTCGATGTGACAGCGCCTAAGGTGGTGAAGGAGTTCCTCCAGTGCCGCATTTCTCCTCTCCAGCGCCACTCTCGACGGATGTGGGACTATGCGGGGCACAAAGACCACATGCGGCTTTAGGAGGAGGACCTGACGCCTGAAGCACTAAGGACGGTGCTTAGGGTCCTGATTGGCGATCCTTCCCTGTGCATCCTTCGACATGATAGTTTCTTTTGGTTTGTTGCAGTAGATCAAGCTAAATTCGAGAGAGAAAAATTCAGTTCACCTTTGTGTGTTTTTTTCAGATCGTCTTACATGTCAAGCACCAAACCGACACCGCGGCTTCTACTGCTAGTGCTAGTGTGGATGTTTAGCAAGTTCAACTACAAGTCTATGTCGAGTTCAGGTACATTGTCGTGGACGGCCAAGGTCAGGGATGCCTCTATGCCTAAGGCAAGTTGACGCACTTTAACCAGTACTTTGTAATAGTCCTATTTATTACTTTGATCTTGTACAGCAAGTTGAGAACATATCTGTTGATCTGACATGTTAATTAGGGATTTAGTTTTCTCTCATTCTTTTAGGAGAATTAACCTTGGGTGGTGGGTAGCACATAAAATGCATGCCCTCCATATGTTCGCTATATTGCTGCAGTAGGATTTTAGATTTTTCGTTCTACCTTGGTTTCACTGAATACGTGACATGTTGTGAAATAATTAAGTACGGAATTCTGAGGCACTCTTGCTGTATACACATGGTATGACTATTCTGAAAAAGATAAAATTATAAAAGCAGATAAGTTCACGGGTTCACCGGTGGAAGTCCGAGGAATAAAAAGATCAAAGAAAAGGAGAGTTCAGAAAATGGTAGTACTATGTGATGTTGGCTGATGTCTCCTGTTTCCTGAAGCCCATGTTGCTTGCTAGCTACTTGTTGTGCGTGCGCGTTTGTGTGCTGCTGCTGTTTGTTGCTGCAGCAGGGTGATGAGAGAGAGAGAGATAGATATCAAATGGAATGATCTTCCACATTGACTAACTCGTGACACACTTGGTTCAGTTTCTAAATTTAATCTAGTTCAATTAGAGTTTTAATTCAGTTCAAAGACTGTTGCTATTTATCTCCTTGATGTTCAATTTTCTGTTCTGTTGTTTGCCCCAATTGATCCTTGTGTTAATATTTGTATATGTTGTGCACTTATGATCCCATAGTGAAGTGAAAAATGACAAGCGAGCTAAGTACTAGTTCGGAAAGTTTGCAAGTTTGAACACATAAACCTAAAAAATTTCATTGAAAAAGTTTGGTTTGCCTATTCCGTGAAAATGTCTTGCTAAAGAAATATCTCTTGTGCACTTATTTTATTCTGCGCCCCGCCGCCGCCTCCCATCCCGCGCACCGCCCGCGTCGCACCGCCGCCCAGCCACCCCGCGCCCCGCTGTTGCCCGAGCCTCCTGCCAGCTATGCGCCTCGCACTTCAGCGCGTAGGCCGTTCAACTCCGCCACCCCAGGCCGTTCACGTCCGCCACGAGTGCCAGTTCAATGCCGCCCCGACAACCCAGCGCATGTGGAGAACTACAAAAGAGGTTCAGATTCTGAACTTTTGAACTCCAAGAGGTTCAGTTCGGAACTTGGTATGGTGGGTGTACTACTGATAAGCTCAAACTTCAGTAAAAGATTTCTGACAATAGATAAATGTGTGTATGCAAAGTGTTGTGTGATGGGATGTGGCATGTGGCTGGGTTAATTAGCTACAGATCTCAATTAGCTATGCCGGGGCAGATCCTTTGTGTCTGTACAGTTTAGGCCAAGAAGAGAAGCAAACGTGCTGCTCATCATTTGCCATCATCCATATCTACTCAAATTATGTTCATCTTTTTCAGTTCATCTTTGAAATTTTGGTCCATTTTCTGTTGGCAGGATGCGTAAAAAAATCGAAGGCAGCAACTCAAAAATAGATGAATGTTGGAAGGAAGATGTATAAGGCTGCGAGGAAATGGCATCTTAAGGTCCGTTACCCTTCAACTTATAGACATATATGCTCAGTTATTGTTGTGTAACATAGAGTTACCTTGGATGTAAATGCTCCTTCTCTTGTGTATTTCAGTTCAACAATTGGTGGTTCTTCAGGTCACTTTAGCGTGCATTTTCAGTACATCTTCCAGGCGAGGAGGACGACAGTGACGACTCCTTTAGATTTTTTTCGGTGTTGCTACATTGCCGGTGCAAATTGTGGAGAAGACGCGGTCCTAGGTGTGTGGCTGGTTGTGTGTGTGCATGCTAATTGCCGGCTATGTGTGTGCAGGGTACACCAAGTCGGCAGCCAGTGTACTAGGAAGTAGTGAGATGGAGGCATGAAACAGTGGAGCAGGTATGTGCGTCGAGCTGCCACTGCACTTGTGCGTATGCTACCTCAAATGAACTTGGCTAATTGTAATTGTTGCTACTAAACTGGTATGCGTGTGTTCCTTTTGGTAGCATGTTAATTCTTGTTAGAATGTACACTGATTATTGTTCCAGGAATGGAAGTTTTAGGAAGAATTTGATGCTTGCTGAGATACTGGAATGTGAGTCATTTCTGTATATGTTTCTAAACTACAAGCAAAATCACATGGTGGATTAGTGGTGCTAATCTATCTCAGTTCAACTAGTTAAATAATCTCATTATACCTAGATGTGCTAACCAGTTTGACTGCCTTAGTTCAACCAGTTAAATTGTCTAGGTTCAAATATATTTACTGTGCCAAGACCAAATATTAGTTAATCCTTCTTCCACTTCCTCCACAAGAAATTGAGCTCTAAAAGATTCTGTGTTTCCACTTGCATAACAACTCATGGAACAACTTCTACAGACCTAGATAGTGTGAGCATCAAAATACAAAGCATAGTTTATCTCAGTTCAAGTACATAAGAAAAAATAAGTCCACTCTGTAAAAACAACAGTAGATGCAGGAAGTTCAATTTTGCTATATGTGATTGGTAATGCAGATGTGTTCTTTTGTGGTGGAGATTTCGTGAGTAAACTATGCAAACAATTTAAAAATACTCAAGTCCAACATGCAAACCAGTAACAGTCCTATAGTGCAACATGCATCAAATTCAAAAATAGCAAACCTGACTTGAAACAAATTCACATCTGGTTGTTTATTTCATAGCTCATTGTCTCTAATATAAGCCAATGCTTCTATTATAATCTAGTTGTTTATTTTGTAGCTCGCTTTTTCTAATATAATGTTAAAGTCCACTAGATGAAAATTTCTCTGTGTTAGCTATATCAGTACTAGTGCTTATCGGTACAATAAAGTAACAATACTGATCAGTACAACATACAAAGTAGCTTCAATCATAAGTTAGATTTCATCTGTGTTTCCATGTTATTTGTGTATAGTACAACGGGTATTGTATTCTGTTCATTTCATCTACTTGCCAGTTGTATGTCCAATTACATAAGCTTTTCCATGTTGTATTCGTGCAAGTTCATCCACCGCTGCGACCACGCCTCCCCCTCACGATTTCTCATTGATATTGTTGTATTCGTTCTTGTTTCGTGAGTTGCCTGATGGAAGTTCTGCAACTGTCAGTCCAGATGGAAGAAGGAGATCCGTCCAAAGTGAGAGTTTTGCGACGTCGACGTGCAAGTTCTACAATTTATCCGTCCAGATGGCAGAAGGAGATCAGTCCAACCGACGCATCTAAAAAGCAACATATGCAGAGCCATTCGCCCGAGGTATCGGAATAATTCTAATGTTTTTTTGTTCATTGGATTTCCGGATTGTTAGCGCAAGTAACACGTTCTGTTTTAAGTAAGCACTGTCTGCTTAGAAGTTGTGTTTGAAACCCATTTTTAATAGTGAAACAAGTAAATTAGTGTGGTAATGCTTTATTGTTATAGTTCTTAAGTGACTGAAATTTTGACCATGTGTTTAGAGTTAAGCAACTACATAAGTTGCATGATGTATTGATCTACTTGTCATGCTGAAGTTTATTGGCTTCTTAAAATTTCAGATATAAACAAGCTGGTGGCCGCCCATCTCTGCATGTATTTTATTTGGGATGTAAGTCTCTCTATAGATCATGTTATGAGTAATGCAATTGGACGAGGTTGCTAGGAAGATATATAGTTCACCTTTAATGTGATTTGCACTTCATCTTTATAGAGCCAAATCCTGGCGCGCCCAGCCGCTGCTCGTGAACCCCGCCTCCATCAGCTCCACTTCACCAGAGCCGTCAGTCCACAGGAGTAGGGGTAGCGGATCCCCTATAGCGGCCAAATCCCGGTGCGCCGAGCCGCTGCTCGTGAACCACGCCTCCATCAGCTCCACTACACCGGAGCCGTCAGTCCATAGGAGTAGGGGTAGCAGGTTCACCCGATGTCTGACGCCTTCTTCCATCTCCAAAAATCTTGTTTTTTGAGTTCAGTTCTTCGTCACATGTTTCACTAACTTACAAACACCTGAATCAGAACTCAATCTCGTGTGTTACCATCCTCTCATCTGGTCTGTTTTATTCTCAGGGACGCATTCATGGATTCATTCAACAAGTGGAATGTGGGCAGATGTTGATCAACAAGTCTGCGGTATTAAGGTTAGCTGCTAGTACATATTATGGAGTTGGGGACATGAGGGAGCAAGTGGTACATGGATTGGTGGGTGTAGTCTTTGTAGGTTGAGTAGATTCTTGTTGAAACAACTCTTGTACAACTCTTTCTATCTCATTCATCTTTTTAGTTTTTGCATGGGGCATCTTCTAACATATGATTGAAACCCATTTCCCGTTGTATTATGCATTTAAAAACTCATAAGTAGTTAAGAGTTCATTTGTGGTGGTTAGCAATTCAATAGCTAGAAAAAGGATACATCAGTTCAAATATGCTTGCCATAAGTATTTAAGAGTTTATTTGCGGTGGTTAAAAATGAAGATACTTTGTTCCGAGGACAACGACAACTAGAAGTTCAAATGCTGATGTGTTAGAAAACTCCAGCTACTTTGTTTAAGCTTTAGATGTCTTAATTTCTGCACCTCTATATAGAATTTGGTGGCTCACTTTTGCTAATTTTATGCAGTTCTCAGGTTAGAAAATGATCAGTTACATGTGTATTTAACAGCAGGTCCATGTATATTTAACAACAAGTCCATGTATTACTACATGAGAAGTAATGCTAGTGAGACTTCACTGCTCCATTCCAACAAACGTGTATACACAATCCTGGTTTGACAAACTACTCTGCTACTGCTGGTTTCAGTTCCCTCACTGGATTTGCAGGCTCACGACCGTCCTCTAACACCCCGTCAATGCCACCAATTTGAAGGAGCTCCATGACTAGTATCTCTGAGTTCTAATGCTCCTAATGATCATTTGGAATCTTATCTTCAATATCTTGCTGATATGGAACAGTAGAATGTCGCAATATATACTTGTACAATTTTTTTAGTACTAACGACTAGTACTTGCCTTGACAGTACAACGGCATGCTTCGCTGCCGGTTGCGAGGATGTGCAACATATGTTTAAGCAAGCATTTATGTTGTATTACAAACAAAAATCTTTCCTCTGTTCCATAGAAGATTGTGTGACTTTTTAAATTCATTTTAGAAAAGAAGTGTACAGACTGTAGTTTAGCATTAGATAATTGTTTGCAACATGTACAACCCGTGGATGATTATGTAATTGTTTTCATGCATTACCATATGTCCAACAGTTCAGTATTTATTTTATAATCAGTTCAAAGGGCATATCAAATTTGGTATGGATTGTTGCATCAATTGTTACTATCACAAAACACAAAAACATTTCTTGGAGAAGAAAATTCAGCCAATTCAAGTATATAAACCATGCAAGTTCGGTGATGATGACACGTCGAAACACATTTTAAACTAAACCTAAAAGTTACATTTCTACAAGTTCAACTGATCAACCCCCTGAACATTTCGGATTGTGAGAAATAGCTCAGTACAAACACACACATATATCAGTACGAGTACTTTGTTTATCAGACGAGAAAACAACAGGATGTGTCTTGCCGTATTGAAAACTTCTTAAATAAATACAAAATAAAGTCTAGTATGTGGAAACACGCTCAGTAAAAATCCATATAGACATCTGTTCAAGTACTTTTTTTGGAACCATCCAAAACTACTGTGAAAAATACCTCAGTACAAACACAAAAATATATAAGTACGAGTACTCTATTTTTTTGAAGGAAAAACACCATGATGGGTCTCACCGTAATCCAAATTACTCTTCAACGGCTGCAAATATGAGAAAACGTTCAACATGACTAAGTTTTGCATTTTTGATAGCTATCCAATGGTATATTATTTGCCCCACTTCGACAAACTTTTAAAAAAATCGCGTTCAAAATCAAATTTGACCGAAAAACATTTCAGTACAAAAAAGTTGCATATTTTCCGTAGCTTTCCAACGCCGTATCATTTGCGACAATCCAACAACCCGTTTGCAAAAAATCATGAAAATACATTTCACCCAGAATTTCATCATTTTTAAAATTACTTTTAAATCATAGAGAATTAGAGAAAACAATACATATGTGGAAGATGCGGATTTTCACCAACTTTCCAACGCCATCTTATTTGCTCAATTCCGACAAATCGTTTGAAAATTGAGTCCAAAATATGATTCACGTTTTCGGTTTTGAAAAAAACAGTTTTTTCAAAACTGCTCTTAAACCATAATGATTTTGCAAAAACGTTCAATATACTTGAAATATGGTTGTCAAGAGCTTTCCAACGATATATATACATCCGGTCTATTCTGCTAATATTAGCAGAATAACTATTCTGGTAACACTTTCGCACTGCACGCTCAACGTAAGTGCACTTCATTGTTTGAACCAAGTCTGCAGCAGTACTCAAGTGAGTGAACTTCCCGTCGCAAAAAAACTGCACGCGGTGTTTTTTCAATATTGTATTTGCTCCAGTTTTTAAACCGTATATCGGAACAAGGCGTGTAATATACCATTAAAAAGCTATGGATTAGGCGCTACTTCGCCATGTTGAACAGTTTTCGAGACTCCTCGCGGTTTAAGAGCAGTTTTGAAAATGGTGCGACCCATGAAAAGTGGCAGCGAGCGTTTTTTCACGATTTCTTCTAAACCGCTCGTCGGAATGAAGCAAATGATACACCGTTGGAAAGATATCGTCGAGGCGCATCTTTTTCATATTTATTATTTTCTCTAATTCGTTACAGTTTAAGAGCAGTTTCAAATTTACTAAATCGCGGAATTCTATTTTTTAAACTTTTTGAAATTTCCGGTACTATTTTCACTTCAGTTTTCTAACCGTTTGTCAAAATGAGGCGTATGGTACGCTGTTGGAAAGCTACGGACGAGGCGCAACTTTGATATGTTGAAATGTTTTTGAGATTCCTTACGGTTTTTAGTTAATTTTAAAAATCGTGTAGCTGGCAACAATAGAAGGCGGCCGTTTTTCGCGAAATTTTTACAAACCACTGGTCGAAATGATTCAAACATTACGCCGCTGGAAAGATATCGCCGAGACACAACTTTTCATGTAGAACACTCTCTCTAATTCCTTACGGTTTAAGAGCAGTTTTAAAAATACGAAAATGCGGACACTCTGTTTTTCGCGACACCAAAATCGATGAGTGAACGGCATCAGACACATGGACACACTGCTTCAGATTGAAAACCGCACTGTGTCGGACGGGCAAGCGAGTTGCATGGTTCTTCTACTCTTTTTTGTATTTTATTTTTATGAGTGAGTTCTTTTTTTATGAATGAGAGTGGACCGCAGAGATGAGGCCAAGTGAACCACATCAAGAGGGAAAGTGAAATGCAACACGAGTCTAAGTGAAATGTTGAACCATATCATTTTTTGCCCTTTTTTTACTTTTTTTATAAATGCATCTGAGCTACATGGTGAGAGCTAGTGAGCTTCATTGGACGGGGAAGCGAGCTGCATTGTTTCTAAATGCATTCTTTATTTTTAAATGGATTGTGTGAAAGTCCTTCGTAATGGACTTTTTTCAAGACCAAAGCACACTACATTTGCATGATATTTTAAATGCATTTTTATTTTAAAATGTGTGTACTGAAAAGTCTTTCGCGGTGGACTTTTTTCAGACCAAAGTGCACTGCATTTTTTTGTATGTTTTGAAGTACATTTTTGTTTGAAATGGACTGTACTGAAGAGTCCTTCATAGTGGACTTTTTTCCAAAACCAGAGTGCACCGCATTTGCATGTTTTTTTAAATGCTTTTTTGTAAAAGGCGTGTGCTAAAAAGTGCTTTATAGTGGACTCTTTTTTGTAGACCAAACTGCACTGCATTTGCATGTTTTTTGTTGAATGTATTTTTGTTTGTAAATGAAGTGTACTCAAGAGTCCTTCATTGTAGACCTTTTTTTAGACCAAAGTGTACCGAATGGTCGAAAAAACTGAACCAAGGCAACAAATTCCACAACAGCTAACTGCAAGTGCTGAACGCCGAGTTGCACACACACACACGAAGTGAACCTTGTCTTCAATCCAAGATAGATGTCGCCCAGAGAAGAGGAGCTCTGGACTGCACACTCGTGGGCCAACACAGCACACACAAATCAAATAACACAAAAAAACAGAAAAATAACATGTATTTAGGGGCTAGCGAAATGAACGCTACTAGCTGCCGAAACACGCACACGCCGCCGAGCTGCAATTGAACCAAATGGGAACTGCATGCTAGAGATGCCTACATCAATGCGGTGCTTTCGGAGGACACCTAGGAGAGCAGTTCGCCCAGGATCTTCATGCGGTGCAGTTGTCCGGGTGTTGCAGTGCACCTACTCCATGGCATATGCGGGACTGCAGTAGTGGTGGCGGCGAACAGCACGTCCACCCCGCATGAACTGCTCGTGCTGTGCGCACGGCTGCTTGCACCGACATGCTGGACTGCTCGGGGGGGGGGGGCGGTGGGGTGTTGGTGTGCTGCTTATGCTCACGCAGTGGACTTCATGGCGTCGCCGGGGCGCTGGACGGAGCAAACCAAGAAGGTTCAGAGTGCTGACAAAAACTCGTCATCTGGATACACGAGGACACCCCAAGCCCACCGGATCCGGGCAAGGCCATGACGAGGACCCAACCCGACGCCCGGGGGGAGCTCCTCGTTGGGACTAGATCGACGCAGTAGGGGGGTACCTCCCCGTTGTGGTCGTTGTAGGTGAACGGTGGAGGAGCACCCTGTCGTCAGGGGCCCAGATCCGGTGGTTGTTGTAGTCCACAACCATCTGGGAGGACGGATCCGGTGGGTTTTCGCCGTGAGCCCACGACCAGATGCGGTGCTCGGTCAGGGGAGGGGTGGAGCGGGGAGACGGTGGTTGGGGCCATGGTGGCCGGGGCGCGGCTTCGCAGTTGTCACCCGCGCAGTTAGCCGGCGAGGCAGGGGCTCAGTGGCGCGGGTGGGGGTGGGGGAGTGGGAGGAGCCGTCTCCACCTGATCCGGGCGGCAGCGGGTGCTGTTGGCCATGTCGGAATCGCAGATCGAGAGCAGCCAAGACGGCCGCTGTCCGGGAGGGACACGAGACGGAGGTGTTGCGGTAGGTGGAGAGGGCTGGCAGAGCTGAGGCGGCATGACACGGTAGGTGGATGACGATGGGGCGGCGCGGGGATGGATCTTTTGGGTCGGCGCATGGTGGTGGCCGGGGTAGGCGGCGCGGTGTAGTTACTAGGGGCAGGTTGCGCGGGGTGGGGCCGGCGGCGGGCGATGTGGGGTGGTTGACAGGGCGGGTTGTGCTGTGTGGTTGCTGGGGTCGAAAGTGTGGAGCATCGTTGAACAGGTGAGTAGTGGGGGTGGGTTGAGATGGTGGTGGTAGTTGGTAGCGAGGTGGGTGGGGGGAAGAAGGTGGGGTGGAGGAGCAGGGTCGCGTGCCCCTGCGGGCCGCGGGGAAAAGAAGGCGGGGTGGGTTGACGAAGGTAGTGGGCACTTGGGGTGTTAGCAGAATAAGAGAGGTGTTATTATAACACCCCTTAAGACCCTTATTATATATATATATATATATATAGGGTGGGTCTATTATGATAACACCCCTTAAGACCCTTATTATGCACACCAAAACGCTTATTCTGCTAACACTGTGTCAAACGCCGAAGCAGCCAAAAAAAACACCAAAGCCTACTTGTCGGAGCCCACCCACCCACCCACTCCACCTCCCACCTCGCCCGACCCAAATCCTCCAGGGTGCCACCCCGCCTCCTTCTCCTCCCTGCCGGCGCCGCCCCGCCTCCTCCTCCTCCCGGCCCGTGCCGCCCGGCCTCCTGCTCCTCCCGGCCGGCGCCGCCCTGCCTCCTCCCCTCCCCCTCAGCTTCTTCCCCCACTACCCCCAATCCCCACCCACCCCATGGAGGGCAGCCCGCTAGAGGCCACCCAACCCCCGGCCGCCCCCACATCCCTCCCGGTTGCGCGCCACGCCTCCTCTTCCTCCTCGCCGGGGCCGGCGCCGCCGTGCACCCCACATCTCCCCTCCTCGCATCCCCGCATCAGATTCGGCTGACCGCGACGGCCATGGACCCCCCTCCCCTGCCTGCCTTTCTCCTTCACCATCGAGCCGCGACGAGCAGTTCCGCCGACGCCGACGAGCTCCATCACCCACCCCTGCTCACCATGAAGCGCACGCGGGCTCCTGGTGAGGCAGTTCAAGATCTGCCCCGGCAAACACGCCCAATCGCGGCGGTTGCCCCCGACGGCGCGACCACCCTCTGCCCTGACGCCCTCCAACCGCCGCATCGCCTCCCAGCCACGCCCCAGCCCCCGGCTCCTCCTCCCCATCTCTCTAGACCAAGGAGGGACGAGATCCCCCGCAAAAAAAGATCTGGCCACCGTCGGCAGCAGATCCGGCCCCCATCGACTCCGGCCACCACGGCAGCGGATGTGCAACTCGGCGACCGTGGACGTGCAGCTCGGAGTTGTGCGTGCAACGGTTCAATGCTCGTGCACTTGTAGACTTCGGAGTTCTTGCGTGCAGTTTCCAGCGGCACATTCTGCTTACCCAAAATACCTTTTTTTTGTTTGTGCAGTGCGCATGTACAACTGCAGCTCACTTCTTCACGCATGGTAATTTTTTTGTTGAACTGCAGCTCACTTCGTCCCCCATCGTTGGCGAAACCGTACACTCCCCCATTCCTCCTCTCTGAACGCACGACCGTCTCCTGGAGTAGTCCACACAGCAAATGTGTGCGGCCATCATCGACTCGCCATGCAGTGCGCTTATGTAATGTGAAGCGAGCTTCGTCGGGATTATGACAAATTTTGTAGTTTGCTTCAATTCCATTCACCTCGATGGCTCACAGTGTAGTTTAGTCGATGTACTCATGCGGTGCGGAGCGCATCTGCTTGTAGTCCCATCGAACGTGCGTGCTCCATCCATGCTTTGCATTTTTTGGAGATTTTTTTAATTGCACTCAGTTTGTGTAAAAAGAATGATGTTTCATTACCCCTATGTACGAAGTGCAATTTGTTTCGTGTGTTTAAAAAATCCGTCGACTACATTAACACTTGCAGTGCGTTTGATCCTCGGGCGTGGTTCACTTTTCAAAGTGATGTTGTTTGCTCGCCGCAACATGAAAGTGCGAAAAAATTTAGCGAAACAATAATATAGTAATGCGGTTCACTCCAACATAGGTTGTGGTTCACTTGCCCTCGTCTCTACGGTCCACTCTCATTCATAAAAAAATGTAAAAAAAGACAACAAAAACTTGTATGAGAAAAATAACGTCGGACAAAAGAAATTATGCAGCTCGCTTGCCCGTCCGATGCAGTGCGATTTTCATTCTGAAGCAGTGTGGTCGGCCTTACGATGTTGTTCATCCCGTAAATGCAAAAAATTGTTACGAAAACGAAAAAAAGTAATGCGGTTCACTTCTTGATAGTGTTGTGCTTCATTTACATCCGATGTGAAGTGCACTCTACTTTCTCGTTCTTGAAAAAATTATGTTCGAATAAAACAAACCATGCAGTTCTCCTACCCGTGTGATGCAGTGCGGTTTTTCGTCCGTTGTAGTGCGGTTTTCAGTCGGATGAAGTACCCACGTCGATTTGGGTGTTGCGAAAAATAGAGTGTCCTCATTTCAGTAAATTCGAAATTCCTCTTAAACCATAAAGAATTAGAGAGAGTGTTCTACATAAAAAAGTTGTGTCTCGTCGATATATTTCCAACAGCGTATTGTTTGAATCATTCCGACCAGCGGTTTGCAAAAAGTTCGCGAAAAAACAGACGTTGCCTCTCGAAGTTAGCCGCACGATTTTCAAAATTAACTAAAAACAGTAACGCATCTCAAAATCATTTTAACATATGAAAGTTGCGCCTTGTCCGTAGCTTTCCAACGGCGTACCATATGTCTCGTTTCGACAAACAGTTAGAACGCTGAAACGAAAACAGTACCGAAAATTTCAAAAAAATTGAAAAACAGAGTTCCTCGATTTAGTAAATTTGAAACTGCTCTTAAACCGTAACGAATTAGAGAAAACTTTATATATGGAAAAGATGCGCCTCGACGATATCTATCCAACGGCGTATCGTTTGCTTCATTCCGACGAGCAGTTTAGAAGAAATCGCCAAAAAATGCTCGCCGCCACTCGTGATGGGACGCGCCAATTTCAAAACTGCTCTTAAACCATGTGGAATCTCGAAAATTGTTCAACATGTCGAAGTTGTGCCTAATCCATAGCTTTTCAATGGTATATTACATGCCTCATTCGGATAAACAGTTAAAAAATTAGAGCAAAAACAGTACCAAAAAAATAACGCGTGCAGTTTTTTTCGACGAGAAGTTCACTCGTGTGAGTACTGCAGCACACTTGGTTCAAAGAATGACGTGCACTTGCGTTCAGCGTGCAGTGCGGAAGTGGTGTGCAGAATAGTTATTCTGCTAATATTAGCAGAATAGACCATTTGTATATATATATATATATATATATATATATATATATATATATATATATATCGGTGTAGGTGTAGAGCAATTTAACATCGCGAAGATAGACTTTGAAGAGAAACCAATTAAGAAGATAATGCAATCACGACGCCAAAGAAAAATCTTCAAGAAAGGTTGGTGGTGGCGTTACCCACCATATAGGAAATATTACACCCAGACACGGCGCACAATTATCTGGGCACTCAGGAGTCAAATTCCACATTAATGTATTCACACTCAGAGGGTAAGTCTTCATTGCTTGAAGATATATGTTACTTCGTGTGTTGCGCACCTAAGTCATCAATATGCATAAGCGTTAGGATTGGTGTCCATTCACAGGACATTCGAGGATTCTAAGATATTTAGCTCACACTGCAGCTTGCAAAACCTTTTCTCATCCAAGGGCTTTGTGAAGATATCAGCTAATTGCTCTTTGGTGTTGACATGAATGATATCAATGTCTTCATTCATAACATGATCTCTAAGAAAGTGATGATGGATCTGAATGTGCTTTGTCTTCGAGTGTTGAACTGGATTGTTAGCAATCTTCATAGTGCTTTCATTATCGCAATAGAGGGGCACATGCTTCATGTGGATGCCATAATCCTTGAGGGTTTGCTTCATCCAGAGTTGAGCACAGCAAGATCTAGCAGCAATGTATTCACATTCAGCAGTGGAGAGTGATACATATTTCTGCTTATTTGAAGACCAATAGACAAGAGATCGTCTAAGAAAATGACATGTGCCAGATGTGGACTTGCGATCAACCTTGTCACCAACATAATCAGCATATGAGAATCCAACTAGATCAAACTCTGAGCCCTTTGGATACCATAATCCTAGCGTTGGGGTGTGAGCCAAATATCAAAGTATTCGCTTCACCATGAGGTGATGCGATTCCTTTGGTGCCGCTTGGAATCAGGCACACATGCAAACTCTAAGTATTATATCTGGCCTAGATTCACATAAGTACAATAAAGAACCAATCATGGAGCGGTATACCTTTTGATCGAACTCTTTACCATTTTCGTCGGGGCCCAATTGGCCTTTGGTTGGCATAGGCGTTGTGTACCCTTTGCAGTCCTGCATTCTAAACTTCTTTAGTCAATCTTTGAGGTATTTCTCTTGTGATATGAAGATGCCATTTCTCTGTTGATGGATTTGAAGACCAAGAAATAACTTCAGCTCTCCCATCATGGACATCTGACATTGCTCTTGCATCATATGCCCAAACTCATCACTGTATCTCTTATCAGTGCAGCCGAAGATAATGCCATCCACATAGATTTGGAATACAAACAGTTCTCCATCATATGTCTTTGTGAAGAGAGTGGGGTCTAGAGAACTAGGTTTGTAGCCTTTGCCCTTTAGGAAGTCTTTGAGTGTGTCATACCAAGCGCGAGGAGCTTGTTTTGAGGCCATACATGCCACGTTGTGTTTGTAGACCATATCAGGATGCTTTGGATCTTCGAAACCAGGGGGTTGAGCTACATACACTTCTTCTTCAATTTTGTCGTTGAGGAAAGCACTCTTCACATCCATTTGATACAGAAGAATGTTGTTGTTGTTAGCATAGGCTAGCAGTATACGAATGGCTTCAAGCCTAGCCACAGGAAAAAAGGTTTCATCGAAGTAAATTCCTTCCACTTGTGTTGTGAAGCCCAAATAACTAAGCTACAGTAACCCACTCCTAATGCTGCCACGTCACCTAGGTTACTGTTGTTAATCTCTCGATGATTCAATCCCGTTCGAATTCAAATTTTAAAATAAAAAAACAACAATTTTTTTTTCAGACACTAAAAACTAAAATGTTCACAATATTGCAAAAATTACCAAAGCTGTTATGAAAATAAAACCAACACTTTAGAAACTCCATTAATGCCCCTAGGAATTAAAACAGTAGAGCAACATCACATTACTTGGCCTTTTCGCTTTCTATAAATAATTAAACCTTTTTGAAAGACCTTAAACTTTTTGTGGCATTGCTATATAATGCAATGATGATTATGTGACAAGTTGCATAATTTACAAAATTCCCTTGATGGTTAAGCAAATAACAAACCAGAGCATAAATGTAAAACGGTAAAAAAATTACAACAGAAAACTAACAAAAAAGAAAAAGGAACCCCCGTCCCGACTGGACCAGTCGGACCAGCTCTCAGGCCAGACCGGCCCACCTGGCCTAGCCGGTCGGCCCCCTCACTCCCTTAACCCCAGTCCCCACAAACCCTAGCCCGACCCCCACAACTCCCCCCGATCCACCCCCTCCTTCCTCGATCTGGATCGAACCCCCTCCTCCTCCTCCTGATGTGCCAGCGCCCGAAGGCCACCGCCAGCCGGCGCGACCTCCACCCTCGCGCCGCCGCTGACAGGCGCCTGCCTTACCCGTCCCCCTGGCCAAGCTGTGGCCATGCCCTGGAAAGCGCGCCCGCGCTCGAGGACTGTCGCCACGACCCCGACGCCAACGCCATCCGGATTGCCACCTCGCCGGATGCCATCGCCAGACTGCCTCCCCGTCGTCCTCTCCGTCACCTACTCGTCCCCATCCTCCTCCTCGCCGGACCACGTCGTGCCTCGCCGCTCGCTCTCCCCATCAATGCTGGTGAGGCCCCGGGCGTCCCTCTCTCTGTCTCCCCGTGCCGTTCGACGCACACACTGCCGTGCCGAGCGCGCTCCGGCCTCCTCGCTCAGGTAGCCATGGCTGCGTTCCCCCGCTTCTCCCGCTACTGCTTGCTGTTGCACTGCTGCAGCTCATTGCCGCTGCTGACACCGGCTGTTGCGCCCGCCTTGATGCGCTCGTCTGCCAGCGACCACAGCCGCGCGCGTGTCCAGGCGCCCCCACGCCCGCTCGAGTGCCCAGCCGGACTCCGCCCGTTAACCCGGCGCCCAGCGCCCACACCCGTCTACCCACGTGCCCGCTAAAGCCCCCTAGGCCAATGACAGGAGGGCCCCAGCCCCCTGAACATTTAAAAAAAAGAAAAAAAATAATAATTAAATTAATTAATTCATTCATTAACTTAATTAATCCCGCTTAGTTAAACTAATTAAACTTAATTAACCTAAATGTCTAATTAAACTAACTAATCTATTAGTTAGGGCAATGTGTCAATGACAGATGGGACCCACACGTCAGCTTGACCCAGTCAACACATCTGTTGACTGATGATGTCATGCTGACGTCATGCTGATGCAGTAGTGCCATTTTCGGATTAAATTAATAATAATAATAATTTATAAAATTATTTAATACTTTTAAAATAAATATAAAATAATCCATAACTCGGATGGAAAAACTTTGTACATGAAAGTTGCTCAGAACGACGACATGAATCCGCATATGCAGCCCGTTCGTCCTCCACGCGTCCCTAGCATAGTGAACCCGCAACTTTCCCCTTCCGGTTCATTTGTCCGAAAACGCGAAACACCGGGGATACTTTCCCGGATGTTTCCCCCTTTCGCCGGTATCACCTACTGCCGCGTTAGGGCACACCTAGCACCGCTCATTGTCTTGTCTTGCATCGTCATGCTTATGTTTGCACTGTATTTATTGTTTCTCCCCCCCTCCGTTAGACTACGAGACCGATGTCGCTACTACCAGTACGACTACGGAGTTGATGACCCCTCCTTCTTGCCAGGGCAACCAGGCAAGCGCCCCCCTTGATCACAAGATATCGCCTATTCTTCCCTCTATTGCTTGCATTAGAGTAGTATAGCAAGTTACTATTCCGCTTACTCCTATTGTGTTGCATAGCCTGTCATTGTTGCTACAGTTGTTGATACCTTACTCGCAATCCTAAATGCTTAGTATAGGATGCTAGTTTATCATTAGTGGCCCTACATTCTTGTCAGTCTGCCTTGCAGTACTATCGGGTCGTGATCACTCGAGAGGTGATCACGGGTAAATACTATACATATATACATACTATACAGATGGTAACTAAAGTCAGGTCGGCTCGTTGAGTACCTGCAAGTGATTCGGATATGGGGGCTGAAACGACAGGTGGCTCCATCCCAGTAGAGGTGGGCCTGGGTTCCCGACGGCCCCCGTCTGTTACTTTGTGGCGGAGCGACAGGGCAGGTTGAGACCACCTAGGCGAGAGGTGGGCCTGGCCCTGGTCGGCTCTGCGGTTACTTCAAAATAACACGCTTAACAAGATCTTGGTATTTGATCTGAGTCTGGCCACTGGCCTATACGCACTAACCAACTACACGGGAACAGTTATGGGCACTCGACGTCGTGGTATCAGCCGAAGCCTTCTTGACGTTAGCGACTGAGTGGCGCGCGCCGGGTTGGACCGTGTAACGCAACTTCCTTTGTAATGGAGGTTGCTAGGTCTGCTCACTGGTCGCGTCCGCAATGTGTAGGTGTGCAATGGGCGATGGGCCCAGACCCCTGCGCGCATAGGATTTAGACCGGTGTGCTGACCTCTCTGTTGTGCCTAGGTGGGGCGGCGACATGTTGATCTTCCGTGGCCGGGCATGACCCAGTAAAATGTGTCCGACCAGAGGGATCGAGCGTGTTGGGTTATGTGGTGCACCCCTGCAGGGAAGTTTATCTATTCGAATAGCCGTGTCGCTCGGTAAAAGGATGACCCGGAGTTGTACCTTGACCTTATGATAACTAGAACTGGATACTTAATAAAACACACCCAGACAAGTTCCAGAGACGACCCGGTGATCGCTTTCCCATAGGGCGATGAGGGGAGGATCGCCGGGTAGGATTATGCTATGCGACGCTACTTGGAGGACTTCAATCTACTCTCTTCTACATGCTGCAAGACGGAGGCTGCCAGAAGCATTGTCTTCGATAGGTCTAGCTATCCCCCTCTTATTCTGGCATTCTGTAGTTCAGTCCACCGATATTGCCTCTTTACACATAAACCCATGCATATGTAGTGTAGATCCTTGCTTGCGAGTACTTTGGATGAGTACTCACGGTTGCTTTGCTTCCTCTTTCCCCCCGTTTTCCTTTTCTTCTCGGATGCTGCAACCAGACGTTGGAGCCCAGGATCAAGACGCCACCATCGAAGATGACTCCTACTACACTGGAGGTGCCTACTACTACGTGCAGGCCGCTGACGACGACCAGGAGTAGTTAGGAGGATCCCAGGAAGGAGGCATGCGCCTATATCGATCTATATCCTAGTTTGTGCTAGCCATCTTATGGCAACTTGTTTAACATATGTCTGTACTCAGATATTGTTGCTTCCACTGACTCGTTTATGTTCGAGCACTTTTATTCGAGCCCTCGAGGCCCCTGGCTTGTAATATGATGCTTGTATGACTTATTTTACTTTTAGAGTTGTGTTGTGATATATTCTCGTGAGTCCCTGATTTTGATCATACACGTTTGCGTGCATGATTAGTGTATGATTGAATCGGGGGCCTCACAAGTTGGTATCAGAGCCGACTGCCTGTAGGAATCCCCCTTCCAAACTCCTTGGCCGAAGTTGAGTCTAGTCATTGAAAAAGTTTTTTTACTAACTTGGCTGTGCGGCTTATGGGCCCACATCGCCATTGGGTGGTATTAGGATCTTTTACTCCTCGTCTATACTCTAGGACTCTGATCTCTCTTCTATTCGAGTTAAATGATTTTGCTAACTCTAACTCTAGGTTCTCGTAACTATTTCTCCTGGAGAGCCCTCATTTTGGAAGATCACCCGCTTCGTCAGAAGATTCTGAGGATATCCCTTGATATTTTCCCGAGACCCTTGTGCTCATCGCCTTTGCAATCCATTGTCACCGATATATCCCAATGGATATCTGTATGCACTTGTCATTCTCTTGATCATTCCTCGTCTCTCTTGTTGTTACAAGATGCTTAGAATTATTCGTCGTTGTCTCGAGAATCCTTTGAGTTTACTGTCTTGCAGTTTTATTTCGCATGAAAACTCTTATGGGTTTTTCCTCACATATATCAAGGCTCCGTTCTTCTCAATTGTTCATGTGTCACACATAATTCTTCGAAATACTTTTCGATCTTTCGAAAATCCTCTGCAGCCTCTTACTCTTGAAACTCTTGCCTGCTTGCATTATGGTTAATTCCATATGACTAGTAGTCCTCATTAACATCCCTTGTCTTAGTCATTTTGAGCCTATTGATTCAATGTGTGCGTATGCACGCAGGCATCAGGTTATCCTTTTTAAAATTATCTTTCCAGCTCAGGCGTCATTCCGGACATGAGTTGGTTCTCGGCAATTCAAACCTTTATTGATTGCCCAACTAAGTGTTTTCAACTTATCCATCCTTGATCAGAGCATCTGCTTCTCATCCTTCGTTTTGGAAACCATAATTTCTTTATATTTAAGCATCAGACTAATCAGGTGATTCTTGAATCTGATGCCTCTGCATTGTTCTTCCTCTGAGTGAGTACCGATACTCACATCGGCTCCGTTGTGGATCGCCCGATCCATTGTTGGATTGTTATCCGATAGTGTCCTTCATATTCAATCACCTTGTGAGTCCACCCCCTGATACATAATGCCTTTGGTAAATTGTATCCTCTGCTTGGCCAACCATGATCTGCTTTCGAGCTTGTGTATTTACTTTTGAAACCTGTGGCATATGTTACTAAGATGCCCGATGGGTTGAACCTATGCCTTCCCCTAATCCGTGAGAACCCGGAAGTTTTCACAAGTCATACTCTTCCGGTGTTCTACCAAATAAAATTCCAACACTACAGTTTTATCAAAGCGAGAGGTGAAATGTTGTGCATTAAAGAAGTGGGAGTTGACCTTGAACTTTGTGTTCATGCCCATGAAAATGATGTAGACCGTCTCAGAAGCTTCTTGCAAAATGATTATCCAGATGTATGATTCTTTCAGTATTCTTGAATTGATTCCTTACAGTTATGGTTCCGAGCTGTCCTGATCTAATATATCTGATGGGAATTCATTCCAGTGCCTCGTCTATTTTTGGCAAGGTTGAAGTATCTACTGTGAAAGGTCAATGACCCGGTTCTACTTCTATCATGTTCTACCTTCGAGTATTACCCCCTGGCATCTCGAAGATGTCTTGCCATTGCACCACATCTTACTAAGTTTGTTGAAGTAATGTCTTTCCTGGTCGTAATTAGTCTATGGGTCCTGGGTTGTTGTCAACCGAGGACACCGACTAGTGAAATTATTCCCCACTACAAATCAAATACCCCTAGTATTTTTACTGGGAAATTTTGAATCCAATCTGGTCATTCCTAGACTATTGGCTGCATCGTGGTCTTGCTATCTTTAACTGTGCTACCTCGTCCTTCTCTGGTGCACGAATTCTTCAGTGTGTGAGCACGAAATACGTCGAGCTTTCAACATCATGTTGCTTGTCTTGAAAGGCAACTTTGTTTCCGAGCTTGCATCTTATATATTGATCCTATAACTTGCTACTTCATCATTCCCTTGCTTGTTGCCGTTGTTGTTTGATTGCATCCTCTCGAAACCTCCCGGCAAATGTGTCGGATCACCTTCAACACTTTGACTTCTTCCGTGATGTTAACGGTGTTCATGATGAGAAATACCCTCCTTGCCCTCGATGATTTTTATTATCATCGACAACACCCTTGACTTCCTTTCATCGCAAACTCGTCCACATTATGAATACAACTTGCTCTCCAGCTAGTGTTGTGTTCTGCCTTGAAGTATTACTGTCTTTTCTGTCGAGAATGTTGTGGGGATTGCTCCACCTCTTAGAAATTCTTGGTATAATGATACTTCTCACCATCACCATTCTTCCTTGGTCCCCGTGTTGTTTTTAACCGGGATACCAATATGCTAACGATGCTGCTTAAGTTCTGCACTTCTAGCAACCCTATTGCTTTGAAGTTAACGATTGACAGTTTGTTCTTGGACTGTTGGTTATTGAATCATCACTATAAACTTGATCTTGCTGCCTAAGGTCATAATTCGGGCACAATTTTCAACTAGTGATTGATGGTGTATGTTTTCCTCGAGCATACAATATTATATCATTTGAATTGACAAGTGTCATCTTCTTGTTCACATTACTGGGGAAATCCATCCGTTTGGAATTCTCGATGAATTGTCGCTGAACCCATCAGCCACCTCCTCATCCTTTCCTTGGTTTAATGATGAGCTATTGTTTCAGGAACCAGCTCCCATAGTTCATTTCCCGAGAATCTAATAATGTCATTTCATCGATTTGTGTCGCACCTTTTCTTCTCGGACATCCCGAGTCTGAGGTATCATGGCAACAATCGGATATGAATCTCGATCAGATATCATTGGGACAACTTTCCAGGAGTTATGATGTTGGTCCTTTGATGAACTGGTAATATGATGTCATGCCTAGCACCCCCTGGCTGGAGGACCTATCATTATAATTTCTTTTGCAAGGATAACCATTCTTCCTGGAGGAAATTGTAAGACTTATTTTATAAGTTGCTCCTAATGGATCATTTGTGTATCCAAAGTCTGGCCCTTGATTGAAACACCATATCATTGCTACCTCAAAGCATGACTATGATACCCCGCTCATCAACAAGAACATTGGAGGCGCGATACTAAATGTTTCTTGGTCAGTTATCCAAACACCGTTGTATGGGTAACATCTTGATTAATCCTTGCCTCTTATCTGAATGGTTGGGTACTTGCTCTCCTACCCTGTATGCCATGTTTTTCTTTTCCATGGGAAGGATATACTCCTAATAATTGTGTGTAATCACAATTTTCCTTTCCATTGTTCTGTTTAATCTGATAATCGTGTTTTCCTTTCCATTCTTTTGTTTAACCTTTCCTGAATCTCACTTAACCGAGCAGAGATAATTCCCTTCTTAGGTAAGCACCTTGTTGTACCACTCTGTCTGTAAGACCCTGTTACTATTGTTGATGACATTCCGGTAACCACCGATGGGTGAGAACTTTGCCAATTGGTTCGCCTTGTTCAACGAGCATGAAAATTGCTCTCTTCGTTCCCCGTCCTTGGTACCGACATTGTTGCCGACATAGCTGGCAAGCTATTCACTGACATGCCTCCATGTCGCGGCTGTGCAAGATGTCACCACCCTTCCTACTTTCAACCCACATGGTGGGCCCACAACGCACAGGTCCACTGGATCGAAACCTGACTCTTCTTTATAACCCAGATTCTAATGTATCCTTTGCACTTGGCTTCATATGTAATTCGCGAGCTGAATGCTATACCATTATTCATCCAGAAATCAAACACCATGTTATTCTCGTTGTTCAACTCCCCATTCCAGCATTTGTCTAGTCATCGAATGATTGCCTACCCGTTTGAAACTTTGGTACCATCGTATATTGCACTCAATGAATTCACTGAAATACAACTCGTGGTGTACCTTGTGTATTTTCCATTGAGTGCACCGTCAAATGCCTGTAGCGACCAGACCTCAAACAGTCTGATCTCTGTGCATCAGTGTCATCCCTGGATCAGTAATGCTGACACGCATAATACTTGAAGGATTTATAACAGAGTAGCAATCACACACTTATTACATCGAATGTCTCCGAAGAGAACTTATTACAATAAATATGGCTTAAGGCCATCTAATAACGATAACAGCGGAAGGCTTGGAAGATAAGTGAGTCCATCAAATCCAATGACATCATTGAGTATAGGGCCACAATCCTAAGGCATCTTACTCATCGCCTGAAAAGTCTGCAACATGAACGTTGCAGCCCGAAAACGGGCCAGCACATGGAATATGCTGGCAAAGTAACACATAGAGAGTAATGAAAGAATAGATCTATACTACATGCATATATGGCTAGTGGAAAAGCTCTATGGTTACAGTTTTGCATAAAGCCAATTTTTCCCTACTACAAAGGAATAAATTTATTTAACTATCATGGTGGTTGTTAAACATTGAGAATGGTTGACTGCTTCTCAATCCCAATTAAGTAACATCATCATTAAACAAACCCAACAATATTAATTAGAGTAATGTGATGAGATTCACATGATAATCCAGGTACTAGATACTCAAAAAGTCCATAACCGGGGACACGGCTAATCATGATTAGTTTACACACTCTGCAGAGGTTGCGCACTTTTCCCCACATGACTCAATCTCCTCCGTTGGGATTCTCGCACTACATGGTGTTTGAGAAACGGATGACCGAGACATAGTCTTTCAGAAGCGCTAGCACCTTACGATGGGTAGACTGTACCAACCTACATCCCCTACATTTGCTAGTCTACCACTGTAAGAGTTCGCACGACTTAGTCAACTATGCTAGATCCCATAATAGCATGTGGCTGCACATGGAAGTTTCTAGCATGAATAATCTTATGATCCCTTTGAGCCTGGGTGGCGGTCCAAAAACAAACAGGCAATACTGGAATACCAAGGTACCTCAATCCACCCAGATGCGTATTAAAATTGCCACCTTAAATAATCCATTAATTAACAATCTCACATCTGTCATGGATACACTCACCCAATCCACGTCTACTAGCATAGCAAGGCATAATAAGCAAACATAGAAGTAACTCCCAAGGGTTTAAATATTAAAACAGGTAATAGGTACTACCTCATCTACTTCCCAAAACCCACATATTAATCATATCCTAATCATGCAAGTGTTTGAGGATTGATCTAATGCATAAAACTGGGTAATAAAGAGGTATGATCAAAGTGTTACTTGCCTTGCTGATGATCCGCGAAACCTAGGGATTCGAAGTAGCAAGTGGCGCAATCAGGGTACTCTACCGCAAGCAAACAAACAAATAAGCATACAATAAGTACTCATCTAATGCATAGGTAAAACTCAAATAAGAGATCTAACCAGAAAATTCAACTTAAGAACTCCGGTTTGCAAAAAGAATCAAATCGAACGAAGAAACAAAACTCAAACGGAGAAAGAAACAAGCTTCGGTTACTAATCTGGACCTAAGTCAAATTTTACAGAAGCAAAAACTTGTTTGAGTGGATTATTCGGAAAGAGGGTTTCGAGACGAACTCTAGGCGCTTGAATCTCCTGATTCCGACAAACGAGCGAAAAGATAAACTAAAACGAAAATCGGCTCAGAAATCACAATCAGAAAATCGTGGAATAAATCTGAGAAAAAGAAAAATGACGAACAGATTAACGAACGAACGTTCGTTATCTGGATCTAAACAAAAAACGCGTTCGTTAAAACGAACGAATGAGTGAATGCTCGCTAACTAAATAAACCAAAAAACCCGATCTAAATAAAATAAAAAAATATAGGGTTTCTTAAAAAAACCGAAGTGGTTTTTTTTTTCAAAAATAAAACCGGCGTCAGCGGCGGCTCGGGCAGTACCTCCGGCGAGGTCCTCCGGCGGGGCTGGCGAGGGGCGGCGGGGCTCCAGCGGCGGGGTGGGGTGGTGTGGCGGCGACGGCAGCAGCTGCAGGCGACGGCGGTGGCGACACGAGGCGGCGGGAGGCGGCGGCTCCGGCGGCGGGGAGTGCGGCGGCGGCGGCTGCGGCTTGGGCTCCTAAGGGGGGCCACGGGCTGGGTATTTAAAGGGGGAAGGGGGGTGCGGCGGCTTGGGGGAGGGGCAAGCGGCAGCGGCGGGAGGCGGAGCCCGACCCAGACTCTGCGGCGGCGGCGCGGGGCAGGCCGCCCTGGCTGGGCTTCGGCCCAGTCGGCGCGGGCGCTTTTTTTAAATAATTTTGCCGAACAGGAAAAAAAATCTAGAAAATAAAAGAAAATCTAAAAAATACCAAAATAAATTTTCATCGTCCAAATAAAATATTTAGAACAAGATGAACATTTTTTGGGTCCTAAAATGCATTTTTGAAAATCGGGCATTTTTTCCTAAATTCAAATAAAATAGCAAAAACATCAAAATAAAACTTATTTGATTTTTTTATTAAATCCTCATTATTTCTTTATTTTGGGAAAGTCATTTTATTCCCTCTCTCATACTTTTATGATTGAAATAATTGAAGATAAAATAAATCAAATCAAATGATCCTATTTCCAAAATTTGAGAAAACTCAAATATGAAAATAATGAAAACCCCAACTCTCTCTGTGGGTCCTTGAGTTGCGTAAAATTTCTAGGATCAAACCAAAATGCAATAAAATATGATATGCAATGATGATTTATGTATAACATTCCAAATTGAAAATTTGGGATGTTACAAACCTACCCCCTTAAGATGAATCTCGCCCTCGAGATTCGGGTTGGCTAGAAAATAGGTGAGGGTGGTCCTTCAGCAAATCTTCCTCTCGCTCCCAGGTGGCTTCATCCTCGGTGTGATGGCTCCACTAAACTTTACAAAACTTGATATACTTGCTACGGGTGACTCGGCTGGCATGTTCAAGAATCTTAACTAGTTTCTCCTCATAGGCCAAATCACTGTCCAACTGAATGGCCTCTAGTGGCACTGTATCTCTCAGCGGTATATTAGCCATCTCTGTGTGGCACTTCTTCAACTGGGAAACGTGGAACACATCATGAACTCCTGATAATCCCTCAGGCAATTCCAACTTGTAGGCAACCTCTCCCATTCGTTCCAAATCTTTGTATGGTCCCACAAAACGTGGCGCTAACTTCCCTTTAACACCAAAACTCTTGACTCCTCGAAGTGGAGATACACGAAGATTGTCGGTGTACAAAAATAGGGGTACACTTTTTGTACCCCTATAACTATGCACGGGCAGTCTGAGCCACGGACACCACTGCACTGAGCAAGGCGGGGGAGGTGAGCCAAGGTAAGGCCGGGGCTCGAAAGGAGTAGAACGACGCCAAGACCAAGACCACAAAGAGCAAAGGCGACGAAGCGGACTCCCCCGGCAAGATCCTTGCCGGGGGAGGTTTTAGCAAACCCGGCAAGACCCTTGCCGTGGCAGCTCGCCCCACACCTATGGAGCGAATCACCCTTGAGTCCACTGCCCCCATGGGGCAAGGATTCGGGAGACATCACCGTGGTGGCATGCAGATCTTTGTGAAGACATTCAAGATCAAATACACACTATAGAAGATGACGACCCTTGGCGGGATCCCAGCCAAGGAGGACCACAAGGCCCCCGGCAAGAGCCTTGCCGGGGATGACGGCAGGCGCCACGGCAAGACCCTTGCCGGGTCTACGGCGAGGCCCTTGCCAAGGACACCTGTAGGGCCACCATCAGTCCCACGCCAATCCAAACCTCTACCACCGTTTGCATGTAGCTGCCGACCCAACCAGTTGGGCAGGCACCTGCGTGACGGCAAGCGGATCCTCGTGGAGACCCACCGTTGCGCCCCCTCAGCTACCTGCCTGCCTACATGGCACCACGAGCACCGCTGGCCAGGGCGCGTGTCGACACAAAAGGGAGTGGCGACGGAGGAGACTGGGCTCTCCCTCGTCCCCGATAAAGCAAGGACATCTAAGCAAGACGCATTAAATGCGCCTTGTCATGTAATGCGAGGGATAAACTCGCATCACTGTACCCTTTCCACCTCCTGTGTTCCACTATGGCAACCCCTTTCCTTATAAAAGGAGGCCCGAGGCGACCAGGGGGAGGATTCGTCTTTTTGGAGCTCCTCACGCCCCATTGCTAGCCCGAGAACACAGATAAACAAACCACCAAAGCAGGAGTAGGGTTTTACGCATCCTCGCAGCCCGAACCTGGATAAAGAACCCGTGTGCTATCTGTTCGATCCGCCCTTCTCACAACCCCGCGCCCTGCAACCGTAGTAGGGATTCTCGTGATCCCATAGGTGTCGTCCTCGCACCGACAAAGATAGACGCTATCTCCGACTTCGTAAACTGTCTCGTTGCGTTTTGCATCTGCGTAGCGTTTCTGCCTGGACTGAGCTATCTTTAGCCTGTCGCGAATCAACTTCACTTTCCATTCAGACTCCTTAATCAAATCCGGTCCAAACAACTGACAGTCTCCAACTTCATCCCAAGACAACGGGGTTCTGCACCTCCTTCCGTATAAGGCTTCGAAAGGGGCCATCTTCAAATTGGATTGATAACTGTTGTTGTATGAGAACTCTGCATATGGCAAATTTTCGTCCCAACTAGATCCATAATTTAGCGCACAAGCTCTCAGCATATCCTCCAAAATCTGATTGACTCTCTCGGTCTGTCCATCTGTCTGCGGATGAAAGGCTGAACTGAACTCTAGCCTGGTACCCAAGGTTTCGTGCAACTGATTCTAGAACTTTGAGGTGAACTGGGTTCCTCTATCTGATACAATGCTCCTTGGAACTCCATGCAGACATACGATCCTGGTCATATATATCTTGGCCAACTTAGCACTGGTGTAAGTGGTCTTCACTGGGATGAAATGAGCTACCTTCGTCAAACGATTGACTACAACCCAGATCGAGTCATAGCCTGAACGAGTCTTGGGCAATCCTGTGGTAAAATCCATGCCTAGCTTATCCCACTTCCATTCGGGTATCGGCAATGGTTGCAACAATCCTGCTGGCTTCTGATGCTCTGCCTTTACTCTCTGACATACATCACAAACTGCTACGTATTCCGCAATATCATTCTTCATTCCGGTCCACCAGAAAGTCTCCTTCAAATCCAAGTACATCTTGGTATTACCTGGGTGAATCGAATACGGTGAATCATGGGCCTCTTGCAAAGTCAACTTCCTAATCTCGGGGTCATTGGGCACATAAACATGGTCTTCAAACCATAAGGTATCGTGCTCATCCTCACGAAATCCCTTAGCTTTTCCTTTGCTCAACTTCTCCTTTATCTCAGCAATTTCCTTGTCGGTCTTCTGAGCTTCCCTGATCTTATCCATCAAAGTCGACTGAATTTCCAATGTTGCTACATAGCCTCTCGGAACTATCTCCAAACATAGTTCGCAAAAGTCCTCGGCTAACTCCTTTGGCAGTCCTGCGGTCATGAGTGTATTGACATGGCTCTTACGGCTCAACGCGTTGGCTACTACGTTAGCCTTTTCGGGGTGATACTGCAATCTCATATCGTAATCCTTGATGAGCTCTAACCATCTCCTTTGCCTGAGATTCAACTCCTTTTGCGTGAAAATGTACTTCAAACTCTTGTGATCCGTGTACACCTCACAATGGTTTCCGATGAGAAAATGTCTCCATGTCTTCAATGCATGCACTACGGCTGCTAACTCCAAATCATGTGTAGCATAGTTCAACTCATGAGGTTTAAGCTGTCGTGACGCATATGAAACAACTCTTCCCTCCTGCATAAGCACTGCTCCAAGTCCTCGACATGAAGCATCACAATACACCTCGTAATCCTTGGTCTGATCTGGCAGAATTAACACTGGTGAGGTGACTAGATGTTCCTTCAATTCTTGGAAACTGGCCTCACATTCCTCAGTCCAATTGAACTTGGTATCCTTTTTCAACAACTCCGTCATGGGCTTTGCAATCTTTGAAAAATTCTCAATGAATCTCCGGTAGTATCCTGCCAGTCCAAGAAAACTCCTGATCTCTCCAACTGTCGTTGGTGCTATCCAATTTGTCACGGTGACAACTTTTGTGGGGTCTACTGCTATTCCTTCTCCGGATATCACATGTCCGAGGAATCCAACTTCCTTCAAGCAAAACTCACATTTTCTAAACTTGGCATATAACTGGTGTTCTCTGAGCTTCTCCAACACCAAACGCAAATGCTCCTTATGCTCCTCTTCGTTCTTCGAGTAAACTAAGATATCATCAATGAACACCACGACGAACTTATCCAGAAACTCCATAAATATTTTGTTCATCATTTTCATGAAATAGGCAGGTGCGTTAGTCAGACCAAATGGCATAACGCTATACTCGTGCAGCCCATACATGGTGGTAAAAGCCGTCTTAGGTACATCCTGCTCTCAAATCTTCATCTGACGGTATCCTGATTGCAAATCGATCTTCGAAAATACCTTTGCTCCTTGCAATCGATCAAACAGATCATTGATCATCGGCAGTGGGTACTTGTTCTTGATGGTTACTGCATTCAATCCTCGATAATCAACAACCATCCTTAATGATCCGTCCTTCTTCTCCACTAGAAGTACTGGTGATCCCCAAGGTGAAGAACTTGGGAGAATGTAATCTTTATCTAGTAACTCCTTAATCTGACTTTTAATCTCCTCCAAATCTTTTGCTGGCATCCTGTATGGTCTCTTGGATATCGTCCTTGTGCCTGGCAAAAGCTCAATCACTAACTCGATGTCTCTATCCGGTGGCATGCCTGGCAACTCTTCTGGAAAAACATCAGGAAAATTCTTCACTACTGGTACTTCCTCCTGCACAACTCCTGATAAGGAATTTACGTGCATCCTCCTTGGCTCATGCCTGGATACATACTTGATCCTTTTCCCTTCTGGCGTTGTAAGCAAAATTGTCTTACTGGCACATTTAATGTTCCTGCCATACTTCGATAACCAATCCATGCCTAATATCACATCCAATCCTTGTGATTCCAATACTATTAGGTCTGAGGGAAACACGTAGTTACCAATCCTTAATGGTAACCGATCACACCATAGCCTAGCCATATACTCTGCTCCAGGCGAGTTTACTAACATGGGTGTCTTGAGGGCTTGGGTTGGCAATTTATACTTACCCACAAATCCCCTTGATATGTATGAATGCGATGCACCAGTATCAAAAAGAACGAGTGCAGTAAATGACTTAACCAAAAACTTACCTATTACTGCATCGGGTTGGGCTTCAACCTCCTCCACGCTAACGTGGTTCACCTGTCCTCTGTTGAAAGGGTTTGGCTTCTTCCCAGAGCTTGCATTGCCATTTCCATTCTGGCCTTTAGGACATTCATTGGCGTAATGTCCGGTCTTCTGACATTTAAAGCAAGTGACTTGACTCAGATCTCTCTTGGCTGGTGTTGAGGGGTTGGTACGATTTTGGTTATTACTTCCTCCATTCCTGTTACCATTCTTGGAACCATTATGGTTGTGCGAGCTACCACCTCCCTGGGTATGCTGGAATTGTCCTCCCGACTTCGGGGTAAAACGTGGCTTCTGCTAAGCTCCAGAATTGTACTTCCCTTGTCCATATTTCCTCTTGCGGTTTTCAATCTGCTGCTGCTTCACTTCAATCATGAGAGCACGGTCTACCAACTCCTGGTAGTTGTTGAAACTTGCTACCATCAACTGCATGCTTAGCTCATCATTCAGTCCTTCCAGAAACTTCTCTTGCTTAGCTGCATCTGTAGCAACGTCATCTGGGGCGTAACATGCTAGCTTACTGAAATCATCCACATAATGGCCAACTGTACATCCTCCCTGGCGTAAGCTGCGAAACTCACGCTTCTTCATGGCCATAGCTGCCGCTGAAACATGAGCAGTACAAAAAGCCTGCTGAAACTGATCCCATGTGACAGTGTCTACTGGATAGGTGGCAGTGAAATTCTCCCACCATGATGCTGCGGGTCCCTCAAGCTGATGTGCGGAAAATCGCACCTTCTCCGCATCTGCGCATCCTGTAGTGGTCAACTCTCTGGCTGTCTTGCAAAGCCAATCATCTGCAACAATCGGCTCGGTGCTACTCGAAAACACCGGCAGATTCAGCCTAAGGAAACGGGTTAACTGATCAACTGGTGGTGGCGATGGTGGATTGTTGTTGTTGTTCCCCTGATTCTGATTCTGGACTAGTATCTGCATTAATGCATTCTGCTGCTGGATCAACTGGGTGAGCTCCGGTGGGAAAGCAAATCCGTTGTCACGCCTCGGAGGCATCTGAGGGTTTAGAAAATATGAGAATACAGAATAGAATGAGGTCTAGAGGGAAACCACTACCCATATGCACATGAGACAAATTGCAATCTAAACACTTCATTCAAACAAGCAAGGGCATACAACGGTCTATCTATCATTACAAAAGTGCTCGAACTATACTAGATACATGGAGGGAAATACTACTACTGTTATGGTGGTCTACTAGAAAAACTGCTCCGATGAAGACTCCATGATATCTGCTCCAGCTTCATCAACATAGTCATCATCACTATCATCCGGGTCCGAGTCGGTGTCATCGATGATGATGTAGTTCTTGGGACAAGTGCAATCTTCGTCTTCTCCAGTTGCTGGAAATCCCATGAACACTCTTAGCTTTTTCTTCAGATCTTCATTCTTCTCGACTAGCGTTGCTATTTCCTCCTCATATCCATCGCGTGTAGACTTGAGTTCTTCCTCCAGTTCCGTGATCTTGGTCATGGCCTTCTTCAGATCCATCATGCATGCGCACATCTGGTTCTCCTGGCGTTGAATGTGATGGTTTAACTCCTGGATGAAAGCTGCAATTGATCTGTCCTTCCTGGTGCTGATCATCTCCCATTTCTCATCTCGGCGCCCACAAATCTGATAGGTAGTATCCTTAAGCTCCTTGTGGTAAACTTCTCCAATACGTCCCATGGTAATGTGGGCTGCCATGCTCTTTCCTAGACTCCAGGTTGGTGCATCAAAGGAAAACTCTATGGGCTCAGCGACGGGCATGAACGTCCTTCCTGGAACTTGAACTTGAATCATCCAACACTCCTCTTCAAGTAAAGTGGCGTTGTAGGTCCCGGTGAAGCTTGGTACTCCGATCTTCAGGTACTTGGTAACTTCCTCCAGGTGTCGTCCAAAGGGTGTATCTTCATCCGGTTGCATGAACTTGTTCCTTGCATCCGCCATCCTAAAAGAGTAGAAAAGGTGAGGAGTTAGAAATGAGAAGAGATAGAGAGAGAGTAGTGATCTATGGTTCTTGCTTAGTGGTCGTGTCCTACAGTCAGCATGTGCTCTGATACCATCTTGTAGCGATCAGACCTCAGACAGTCTGATCTCTGTGCATCAGTGTCATCCCTGGATCAGTAATGCTGACACGCACAGCACTTGAAGGATTTATAATAGAGTAGAAATCATACACTTATTACATCGAATGTCTCCGAAGAGAACTTATTACAATAAATATGGCTTAAGGCCATCTAATAACGATAACAGCGGAAGGCTTGGAAGATAAGTGAGTCCATCAACTCCAACGGCATCACTGAGTATAGGGCCATGATCCTAAGGCATCTTACTCGTCGTCTGAAAAGTCTGCAACATGAACGTTGTATCCCGAAAACGGGTCAGCACATGGAATATGCTGGCAAAGTAACACATAGAGAGTAATGAAAGAATAGATCTATACTACATGCATATATGGTTGGTGGAAAAGCTCTATGGTTCAGTTTTGCATAAAGCCAATTTTTCCCTACTGCAAAGGAATAAATTTATTTAACTATCATGGTGGTTGTTAAACATTGAGAATGGTTGACAGCATTCTCAATCCCAATTAAGTAACATCATCATTAAACAAAGCCAACAATATTAATTAGAGTAACGTGATGAGATTCACATGATAATCCAGGTACTAGATACTCAAAACGTCCATTACCGGGGACACGGCTAATCATGATTAGTTTATACACTCTACAGAGGTTGCGCACTTTTCCCCACATGACTCGGTCTCCTTCGTTGGGATTCTCGCACTACATGGTGTTTGAGAAACGGATGACCGAGACATAGTCTTTCAGAAGCGCTAGCACCTTGCGATGGGTAGACCGTACCAACCTACATCCCCTACATCTGCTAGTCTACCACTACAAGAGTTCGCACAACTTAGTCAACTATGCTAGAGCCCATAATAGCATGTGGCTACACATGGAAGTTTCTAGGATGAATAATCTTATGATCCCTTTGAGCCCGGGTGGCGGTCCAAAAACAAACAGGCAATCCTGGAATACCTAGGTACCTCAATCCACCCAGATGTGTATTAAAGTTGCCACCTTAAATAATCCATTAATTAACAATCTCACATCTGTCATGGATACACTCACCCAATCCACGTCTACTAGCATAGCATGGCATAATAAAGCAAACGTAGAAGTAACTCCCAAGGGTTTAAATATTAAAACAGGTAATAGGTACTACCTCATCTACTTCCCAAAACCCACATATTAATCAGATCCTAATCATGCAAGTGTTTGAGGATTGATCTAATGCATAAAACTGGGTAATAAAGAGGTATGATCAAAGTGTTACTTGCCTTGCTGATGATCCGCGAAACCTAGGGATTCGAAGTAGCAAGCGGCGCAATCCGGGTACTCTATCGCAAGCAAACAAACAAACAAGCATACAGTAAGTACTCATCTAATGCACGGGTAAAACTCAAATAAGAGATCGAACAAGAAAATTCAACTTAAGAACTCCGGTTTGCAAAAGGAATCAAATCGAACGAAGAAACCAAACTCAAACGGCGAAAGAAACAACCTTCGGTTACTAATCTAGACCTAAGTCAAATTTTATAGAAGCAAAAACTTGTTTGAGTGGATTATTCGGAAAGAGGGTTTCGAGACGAAACTCTGGGCGCTTCAATCTCCTGATTCCGATAAACGAGCGAAAAGATAAACTAAAACGAAAATCAGATCAGAAATCGCGATCAGAAAAATCGCGGAATAAATCCGAGAAAAAGAAAAACGCCGAACAGATTAACGAACGAGCGTTAGTTATCTGGATCTAAACAAAAAACGCGTTCGTTAAAACGAACGAACGAGCGAACGCTCGCTAACTAAATAAACCAAAAAAACTCGATCTAAATAAAATAAAATAAAAATCTAGGGTTTCTTAAAAAACTGAAGTGGTTTTTTTCAAAAAAAACGGCGTCGGCGGCGGCTCGGGCGGTACCTCCGGCAAGGTCCTCCGGCGGGGCGGGGCGGCTTCGGCGGGGTGGGGCTCCGGCGGCGGGGTGGGGTGGTGCGGCGGCGGCGGCGGCTGCAGGCGACGGCGGCGGCGGCACGAGGCGGCGGGAGGCGGCGGCTCCGGCGGCAGGGAGTGCGGCGGCGGCGGCTGCGGCTTGGGGTCCCAAGGGGGGCCCCGGGCTGGGTATTTAAAGGGGGAGGGGGGGTGTGGCGGCTTGGGGGAGGGGCAAGCGGCGGCGGCGGGAGGCGGAGTCCAACCCGGACTCTGCGGCGGCGCGCGGGGAAGGCGGCGGGACGGGGCAGGCCGCCCTGGCTGGGCTTCGGCCCAGTCGGCGCGGGCGCGTTTTTTTAATAATTTCGTCGAACAGAAAAAAAATCTAGAAAATAAAATAAAAATCTAAAATAAAATACCAAAATAAATTTTCATCGTCCAAATAAAATATTTAGAACAAGGTGAACATTTTTTTGGTCCTAAAATGCATTTTTGAAAATCGTGCAATTTTTCCTAAATTCGAATAAAATAGCAAAAACATCAGAATAAAACTTATTTGATTTTTTTATTAAATCCTCATTATTTCTTTATTTTGGGAAAGTCATTTTATTCCCTCTCTCATATTTTTATGATTGAAATAATTGAAGATAAAATAAATAAAATCAAATGATCCTATTTCCAAAATTTGAGAAAACTCAAATATGAAAATAACAAAATCCCCAACTCTCTCCGTGGGTCCTTGAGTTGCGTAAAATTTCTAGGATCAAACCAAAATGCAATAAAATATGATATGCAATGATGATCTATGTATAACATTCCAAATTGATAATTTGGGATGTTACAATGCCTAGCTTTGTGGGGATGTGTTCTTCCAGAGTTTTCCCCTTGGTCGCGTTCGTAGGACGACGGAGATACCGAAGAAAGGATGATGACTTGACCATGGTGACTCGAAACAGATAAATGAAGACATCAACGAAAGGGATCAACCTCTTCGAAAGGGCAGCCAAGACCGAGAAGACTCGTTAGTTTTTCGCTACCAGCACCTACCCCCTTACTCCACCGCTTAAATCTCGGGACGAGATTTCCTGTAGTGGAGGAGAATTGTGACGCCCGAATAACTAAGCTACAGTAACCCACTCCTAATGATGCCACGTCACCTCGGCTACTGTTGTTAATCTCCCAATGATTCAATCCCATTCGAATTCAAATTTTAAAATAAAAAAAACAACAACAAAAGTTTTCAAACACTAAAAACTAAAATGTTCACAATATTGCAAAAATTACCAAAGTTGTTATGAAAATAAAACCAACACTTTAGAAAGTCCATTAATGCCCCTAGGAATTAAAACAGTAGAGCAACATCACATTATTTGGCATTTTCGCTTTCTATAAATAATTAAACCTTTTCGAAAGACCTTAAACTTTTTGTGGCATTGCTATATAATGCAATGATGATTATGTGACAAGTTGCATAATTTACAAAATTCCTTTGATGGTTAAGCAAATAACAAACCAGAGCTTAAATGTAAAACTATAAAAACAGAAAACTAACAAAAAAGAAAAAGGAACCCCCTCCCCACTGGACCAGTCGGACCAGCTCTCAGGCCAGGCCGGCCCACCTGGCCCAGCCGGTCGGCCCCCTCACTCCCTTAACCCCAGTCCCCCGCAAACCCTAGTCCGACCCCGACAACTCCCCCCGATCGACCCCCTCCTTCCCCGATCTGAATCGAACCCCCTCCTCCTCCTGACGCTCCAGCGCCCGAAGGCCGCTGCCCGCGTGCGCGACCTCCGCCCTCGCGCCGCCGCTGACCAGCGCCTGCCTTCCCCGTCCCTTGGCCAAGCTGTGGCCATGCCCCGGCGAGCGCTCCCGCGCTCGAGGATTGCCACCACGACCCCGACACCAGCGCCAACTGGATTGCCAGCTCGCCGGACGCCATCACCGGACTGCATCCCCGTCGTCCTCTATGTCGCCTACTCGTCCCCATCCTCCTCTTTGCCGGACCACATCGTGCCTCGCCGCTCCCTCTCCCCATTGACGCTGGTGAGGCCCCGGGCCTCCCTCTCTTTGTCTCCTCGTGCCGTTCGACACACACACCGCCGCGCCGACCGCGCTCCGGCCTCCTCGCTCAGGCAGCCGTGCCTGTGTTCCCCCGCTTCTCCCGCTACTACTTGCTGTTGCACGACTGCGGCTCACTGCTGCTGACACCGGCTGCCGCGCCCGCCTCGCTGCGCTCGTCTGCCGGCGACCACAGCCGCGCGTGTGTCCAGGCACCCCCATGCCCGCTCGGGTGCCCAGCCGGGCTCCACCCATTTACCCGGCGCCCAGCGCCCACACCCGTCTGCCCACGCGCCCGCTAAGGCTCCCTAGGCCAATGACAGGAGGGCCCCAGCCCCCTGAACGTTAAAAAAAGAAACAAATTAGTAATTTAATTAATTAATTAATTAATTAACTTAATTAATCCCACTTAGTTAAACTAATTAAACTTAATTAACCTAAATGTCTAATTAAACTAACTAATTTGTTAGTTAGGGCAATGTGTCAATAACAGATGGGACCCACACGTCAGCTTGACCTAGTCAACACATCTGTTGACTGATGACGTCATGCTGACATCATGTTGATGCAGTAGTGCTATTTTCGGATTAAATTGATAATAATAATAATTTATAAAATGATTTAAAACTTTTAAAATTAATATAAAATAATTCGTAACTCGGATGGGAAAACTTTGTACATGAAGTTGCTCAGAACGACGAGACGAATCCGGATACCCAGCCCGTTCGTTCGCCATGCGTCCCTAGCATAGTGAACCCGCAACTTTCCCCCTCCGGTTCATCTGTCCAAAAACGCGAAACACCGGGGATACTTTCCCGGATGTTTCCCCCTTTCGCCGGTATCACCTACTGCCGCGTTAGGGCACACCTAGCACCGCTCATTGTCTTGTCTTGCATCGTCATGCTTATGTTTGCTCTGTATTTATTGTTTCTCCCCCTCCTCTCTACGGTAGACTACAAGACTGACGCTGCTGCTACCAGTACGACTACGGAGTTGATGACCCCTCCTTGCCAGAGCAACCAGGCAAGCCCCCCCCCTTGATCACCAGATATCGCCTATTCTTCCCTCTATTTCTTGCATTAGAGTAGTATAGCATGTTACTGTTCTGCTTACTCCTATTATGTTGCATAGCCTGTCATTGTTGCTACAGTTGTTGATACCTTACCCGCAATCCTAAATGCTTTGTATAGGATGCTAGTTTATCATCAGTGGCCCTACATTCTTGTCAGTCTCCCTTGCAATACTATCAGGTCGTGATCACTCGGGAGGTGATCACGGGTAAATAGTATACATATATACATACTATACAGATGGTGACTAAAGTCGGGTCGGCTCGTTGAGTACCTGCAAGTGATTCAGATATGGGGGCTGAAATGACAGGTGGCTCCATCCCTGTAGAGGTGGGCCTGGGTTCCCGACGGCCCCCGACTGTTACTTTGTGGCGGAGCGACAGGGCAGGTTGAGACCACCTAGGTGAGAGGTGGGCCTGGCCCTGGTCGGCATCTACGGTTACTTCAAAATAACACGCTTAACGAGATCTTGGTATTTGATCTGAGTCTGGCCACTGGCCTATACGCACTAACCAACTACGCGGGAACAGTTATGGGCACTCGATGTCGTGGTATTAGCCGAAGCCTTCTTAACGTCAGCGACTGAGCGGCGCGCGCCGGGTTGGACCGCGTAACGCAACTTCCTTTGCAATGGAGGTTGCTAGGTCTGCTCACCGGCCGCGTACGCAACATGCAGGTGTGCAATGTGCGATGGGCCCAGACCCCTGCGTGCATAGGATTTAGACCGGCGTGCTGACCTCTTTGTTGTACCTAGGTGGGGCTGTGACGTGGTGATCTTCCGAGGCCGGGCATGACCCAGGAAAGTGTGTCCGGCCAGAGGGATCGAGCATGTTGGGTTATGTGGTGCACCCCTGCAGGGAAGTTTATCTATTCGAATAGCCGTGTCCCTCGGTAAAAAGATGGCCCGGAGTTGTACCTTGACCTTATGATAACTAGAACCGAATACTTAATAAAACACACCCAGACAAGTTCCAGAGACGACCCGGTGATCGCTTTCCCACAAGGCGACGAGGGGAGGACCGCCGGGTAGGATTATGCTATGCGATGCTACTTGGAGGACTTCGATCTACTCTCTTCTACATGTTGCAAGACGGAGGCTGCCAGAAGCATAGTCTTCGATAGGACTAGCTATCCCCCTCTTATTCTGGCATTCTGCAGTTCAGTCCACCGATATTGCCTCTTTACACATATACCCATGCATATGTAGTGTAGATCCTTGCTTGCGAGTACTTTGGATGAGTACTCATGGTTGCTTTGCTTCCTCTTTCCCCCCTCTTTCCTTTTCTTCTCGGATGCCGCAACCAGATGTTGGAGCCCAGGATCAAGACGACACCGTCGATGACGACTCCTACTATACTGGAGGTGCCTACTACTACGTGCAGGCCGCTGACAACGACCAGGAGTAGTTAGGAGGATCCTAGGCAGGAGGCATGCGCCTCTTTCAATCTGTATCCCAGTTTGTGCTAGCCATCTTATGGCAACTTGTTTAACTTATGTCTGTACTCAGATATTGTTTCTTCCGCTGACTCGTTTATGTTCGAGCACTTGTATTCGAGCCCTCGAGGCCCCTGGCTTGTAATATGCTGCTTGTATGACTTATTTTACTTTTAGAGTTGTGTTGTGATATCTTCCCGTGAGTCCCTGATTTTTATCGTACACGTTTGCGTGCATGATTACTGTACGATTTAATCGGGGGCGTCACATGTGTGTAACCTTGAGCAACGAGACGAGCTTTGTTTTTGACGACTTGACCATGTTTATCTTGCTTGTTGCCATAGATCCATTTGGTGCCAATAATATTGTGCCTGCGAGGATTAGGACGTTTGACTAGCACCCAAACATTATTCAACTCAAACTATTGATGCTCTTCTTGCATAGCTTGAATCCATTCAGGTTCCATGAAGGCTTCATCAACTTTCTTGGGTTCAGATATAGAGACAAATGCAAAGTGACCACAGAATATTTCTAGTTACGTAGCTCTTGATCGAGTGAGGGGACCAGGTGCATTGATACTATCGATGATCTTCTCAATCTGGACTTCATTTGCATCCCGAGGATGAACAGGGCGAAGATTTTGCCCTTGCTAATTGTTGTGTTCATCTTCAGCATTGGCTTCAGACTGAGCATTGTCTTCATGTTGATTAGGTGCTGAAATGATAATTTCCTCCTCAGGCTGTTCCTTGGTGGGTATGCTTTCTCCAGTACCCATTAGCTTGATAGATTCACTTGGTGTAACTTCATCTAGCACATTTGGTAGGTGCTCTCTTTGCAAGCCGTTAGTCTCATTGAACCGCACATCTACAGTTTCAACCACTTTATAGTGAAAGAGGTTGAAGACTCTGTAGGTGTATGAATCCTTTCCGTAACCAACCATAAAACCTTCATGTGCTTTTGGTGCAAATTCTGAAGTGTGATGTGGATCCTTGATCCAACACCTAGCACCAAAGACTTTGAAATAACTAAGGTTTGGCTTCTTACCAGTCAGGAGTTCATAGGATGTCTTCTTGAAGAACTTATGAAGATAAACTCTGTTGATGATGTGGCAAGCAGTATCAATGGCTTCAGGCCAAAACTTCCTTGGAGTCTTGTACTCATCAAGCATCGTACATGCCATCTGAATGAGGGTTCTTTTCTTGCACTCTCGTCGCCATTCTGCTGAGGTGTGTATGGAGCAGAGAGCTCATGTGTGATGCCCAATATATCAAGATAAGTGTCGAGGCTAGTGTTCTTGAATTCCGTGCCATTGTCACTCCTGATGCTTGATCTTGATGCCATAATTGGTCATGGCACAATTGGCGAAGTGTCTGAAGACATCCTGCACTTCAGTCTTACAGAGAATTATGTGCACCCAGGTATATCTCGAGTAATCATCAACAATAACGAAGCCATAGAGATGTGCAGTGCTAGTAAGGGATGAGTAGTCAGTAGGGACAAATATGTCCATGTGAAGCAGCTCGAAGGGGCGTGATGTAGTCATGATTGTCTTCGAGTGATGTTTGGCCCTGGTCATCTTCCTGGCTTCACAAGCACCACATAGATGATCTTTCTTGAACTTGACGCCCACGATGCCAATGATGTGCTTATTATTCATGAGAGTGTGCAAGTTCCTCATGCCCGCATGTCCCGGCCTTCGATGCCAAAGCCAACACTCTGACATACGGCAAGCTGTGGCCCCGCGAAGAAATCTACCATATACAGATCACCTCTTCGATAACCTTCGAAGACTAGAGATTTGTCAGATTCCATAAGCACAAGGCAACGATATTTCCCAAATATCATAATCATGTTCACATCACAAAGTATCCAAGGGATTCAACGAGCATCACTTTATCCATGTGTTGATCCTTTGAGATAGCAACTCTACCTAAGCCCAATACCTTGCTTTTACAAGTTTCAGCGAATGTGATGTGGCTTTTAGTAGATGGACGTAGGGTTGAATCCATGTGAAGACTTCGATCACCAGTCATGTGGTTAGTACAACCACTGCCCATAATCCATTCAGTAGCTTTCGTAGTCGTACCCTACAGTGCAGTTAGCAGGATAGGCTTCACCAAGAGTATTGTGAAGCACAAACATATAACGAACAAGCATACTATCAAAGTTAAGATTCTTGCTTGGTAAGATAGGATGCCCGTCAAGAAACCCTGGGACAAAATATATGGTAAGATCATTCTAGCCCTTTATCTTGCATCCCAAAAGATGTTTTAGGTCCCCAACATTGTCTTAAGAAGTCTATGATTTCTCCAAGTCTATGATTTCGGCTGGAGACCTTTCCCTACAACATAAGTTAATTCTTCTTAACCACCCACATCTTAAGGGGTGGCTTAGAAGTAATGAGTCTAAGTGCAACATCTGAGAACTTTGGCTTTGGAGCCCTAGCAAATAGTTTTGTAGGAGGTGAATAATACTCATAAGAATATGCAGAAAAGTTCTTTGATTTGTGAACATAGCGGCTAGAAGAAACATGCTCATATTCATGAGCCTGATGATAGTTTCCCTGCAAAACATTGGCATTAGGGTGACCTTGTGAGGTCCTCTGTCTGTATGAAGCCTTTGGGCAACGTGAAGCCTTTGGTTTGGGGTTTGTCTTCTTCCCTGGTGGTGTCATGATGACATTCACAGGAAGTTTCTAAAGACAACTCTTGAGCACCCAGATCTTCTTCAAAGGTGGCCCATTCCTGTAGTTAGTACCAATAAACATGGCAAACACTTCACCATTCTGATTCTTAAACAGCTTATAATTGGCGTCAAAGGATTCATCAATGATAATGGGGTTAGCACAAGTGAATCCAGATAAGCTGGATGGGTCCACTGAAGGATCCTTTGCAGCAACCCATGTGGTTTTGGGGTACTTCTCAGGCTTCCAGTAAGAACCATCAACATTCATTTTCCCCTCAAAACCAACACCCTCTTTGCTACGGTTTCGGTTCAGAATCTGTTTCTTGAGGACATCGCATAGCGTCTAATGCCCTTTGAGGCTTTTGTACATGCCTGTTTCAAGCAATGTCTTCAACCTAGTATTTTCATCAGCAATAGTGGTGGTATCCTTAGAAGAGGGGTTAGTTACCACACCAACAGTTGAAGATATTGCAACAACAGAGGCAATAGAGAAAGCATTATCATGCTCAAGGAATTTTAGACATGGTGGCACAAAGTATGCCTGAGCAGAGCTGATCTATTGAGCGAGTAGTGAATCATTCACCTTTTGAAGATCTTCATGAGACGCTGTCAGTTTCTCTAGATCTTGCTTCCTTTGAACATAGTCGTAGGAAAGCTTCTGATGAGTGGCTGAGAGAGTTTCATGACGACTTTCAAGTTGCTCGCTTAACACGAAGATTTTTTATGTCTTCGATTAAGGACTGATTTCGATTCATTTCCTTGTCCAACATGTCATTGCTTTTGTCTAGCAACTTCTGAATGTGTTCCATAGCAGTTTGTTGTTCAATTGCAATTTTAGCAAGTGTCTTATATAGTTGGGTTTGGATTCACACTCAGAGACATCTTCACTAGAGGTTTGAAAGTAAGCATCACATGAGTTTACATTGGCACCTCGTGCCATGAAGCAGTAGGTCAGAGCAGAGTCGTCCTCCTCATCGGCTTCAGCATCGGCAACATGACCATTGTCTTTAGTGTTGAAGATGGATTTGGTGACGAAAGTCGAAGCTAGAGCCAGGCTTGCCACGCCTAAATCAGACTCCTCCTCAGACTTCACCTCCGCATCCTCAGAAGCAGACTCCTCCTCTGAATCCATCTCCTTGCCAATGAATGCACGAGCCTTGCCAGATGAGCTCTTCTTGTAAGACAAAGACTTTGATGAAGACTTTGAAGAAGACTTTGAGGATTTCATCTTCTTCTTGTCATCAGAATCATATTCCTTGCTCTTCTTCTTTTACTTGTCTTCCTTATCCCATTAAGGACATTTAGATATGTAGTTTCCTGGCTACTTGTATTTGTGGCATGTTCTCTTCTTGTAGTCATGAGAGGAACCCTCATCATTTCTTGAGATGGATCTTGAAGACTTTCCGAAGCGATTCTTCTTGGAGAACTTTTAGAACTTTCTAAGCATTGCTAGTTCTTTGCCAATGTCTTCAGGATCACCAGAACTGCTTCAGATTCTTCTTCAGATGAGGAAACAACCTTTTCCTTCAAAGCACAGGATCGGCCATAGTTGGGGCCATATATATATATATATATATATATATATATATATATATATATATATATATATATAGACACACACACACACACATAGGGAAAATCCATCCTACCACCCGGTGGTAGTTACCCCATATGTCTCATATACTACCATATGGTACTATATATATACTACTTTATCATTTTAAATATATTCGTATATTATATCTAAGATATTTCAAAGCAAATTATATGAAAAAATTGCATATAAGCCCACGGTTTTTGTTATATTTGTGAAATACGTACATATTTGTACGTAAAAACAGCATACTCAAAACATGGTATATACTACCTAAAAATTAGTATATATAATACCTAATCATTGTTATATACTACATACTACACGTACATACTTTCGATTTTGACGGATACTGCATACAACATACAAAATAGAAGTGGTGGTAACTACCACTGCTTGTAGGAAACATTTGACCTATATATATATATATATATACATACATACATACATACATAAACACTATTGTGATCACGGGATCATAATAATATTCTAATCACAACATGAACTTTCTGAGTAACGCGTCTGACCTTCCCCGGGTACTAGGTTGAACTTTAGCTAAAAAGTGTCCAAATGGGGCTTGCGATATACCGTTCGAAAGATATGGACATCAATATCATGATCCAAGTTAAATTTTTGGCAAAATGTAAGTGGTTTAAGAGCAGTTTTGAAAACCGTTTTTTCTTCATACAAAAAACGTGAATCGTATTTTCGATCGCATTTCTAAACCGTTTATCGGAATGAGGTAAATAATATAGTGTTAGAAAGCTGCTGCAAAACCGCTCCTTCGACATGTTGAAAGTTTTCTCTAATTCCCTATGGATAAAGACTAATTTTGAAAATTGTAAAATTTCGCAAACCGAACAGCCGAGTTGGTATTTTCAATGTAATTTCTAAACGGCTAATCCATTTGAGGCAAATGATATGGCATTGGAAAGCTTGTGAAAATGCGTTACTTTTTCATGTTAAAAGTTTTTTCTAATTTGGAATGGTTTAATAGTAATTCAGAAAACGGTACAAGTTCCACTGAGTTTGTATTTTCGAGGTAATTTTTTAACCGTACGTCCGAATGCAACAGATGATACGGCGTTGGAAAGCTTGAGTAATGCGAAACTTTTTTGTATATATTATTTCTCCTAATTCTTTAAAGTTTTAAGTCAAATTGGAAAATGAATAAAAATGTATTTTTGGCATAATTTGTACATACTTTATTGGAATGGGGCAAATAATATACCACTGAAAAGCTAAGGAAAATGCGAAACTTTTTCATGTTGATGGTTTTCTCTGATTCCTAGCCGTTTTCGAGTAATTGCAAAAATGGCGATATCATTCGTTCTGCCTTGATCGCGAAACTGATTCTTCGAGAATGCACTGCGTGAAGAACCTGAACTTCTCGGCACGTGTACTTGAACTTCACTCTGTTTTTCACGTGCTTTTTTTTCTCGTATATCTCTATCCACTGCTCCTAGCTCTCCATTCACTCACCGGAATAGAGCAAGTGATATACCAATGGAAAGCTGCTGTAAACACGCAACTTTCCCGTGTTGATCATTTTTTCATACTCGCAACGATTTCAAAAGTTTTTCATCTGAAATTCATAAAGCTTAGTAGTTGAACTTCATGCTATTTTCATGTTGAACTTCTGTGATGTATTTTTATTTGTACACGCGCCTGAACTTCCCTCTGTACGAACCCGACCTTCGGGCTATCTTTGCAACCGTGGCTTCCCCCGCGAATTATTTTGGTTAGTAGTGTTCTATATGATGTTAGTGTAATCTAGAAACATTTTTTAGCAACTAAATACCAGTTTTAAATAGAAATCTCGCTCACTGGCGGACTTTGCTCTCGGGTCATGATGAAATTGCGTTTTTTGCAATTTTACTACCTGAGTTGTTTGACCTGAACTTCCCCTGGTGCTGGGTAGAACTTCTGTCAACATTGCCCAAATGGGGCTTGCGATATACCGTTGGAAAGCTATGGACACTAGTATCATGACCCAACTTAAAATTTTGGCAAAATGTAAGTGGTTTAATAGCAGTTTTGAAAACCGTTTTTTCTTCATACGAAAAACGTGAATCATATTTTCGATCGCATTTCTAAACCGTTTATCGGAATGAGGCAAATAATATGGAGTTGGAAAGCTGCTGTAAACTCGCTCCTTCCACATGCTGAAAGTTTTTCCTAATTACCTATGGTTAAACAGTAATGTGGAAAATTGTAAAATTTCGCAAACCGAACAACCGAGTTCGTATTTTCATTGACATTTCTAAACGCCTAATCCAATTGAGACAAATGATATGGCAGTGGAAAGCTTATGAAGATGCACTTTTTTCTCATGTTGAAAGTTATTTCTAATTTTGAATGGTTTAAGAGTAATTTAGAAAATGGTACAAGTTCTACCAAGTTTGTATTTTCGATCTATTTTTTTAATCATACGTCCGAATTGACCAAATGATATGGCGTTGGAAAGCCTGAACAAATGCGAAACTTTTTGGTATATATTGTTTCTCCAAATTTATTACGATTTTACGTTGATTTTGAAAATGGCTAAAAAAGTATTTTCACCGTAATTTCTACAAACTTCATCGGAACGGGGCAAATAATATACTGTTGAAAAGCTACGAAAAATGTGAAACTTTTTCATGTTGATGGTTTCTCTGAATCCCAGCCATTTTCAAGTAATTTCAAAAACGGCGAGATCACTCGTTCTGCCTTTATCGCGAAACAAATTCGTCGAAAATGCATCGCGTGAAGTACTTGAACTTCTGTGACAGTTCTGCTTGAACTTCACTCTATTTTTCACGTGCTTTTTTGGCTCGTAGCTCTTCATTCACTCACCAGAACACTCACCGGAATTAAGCAAGTGATACACCAATGGAAAGCTGCTATAAACACATAACTTTTCCGTGTTGATCATCTTTTCATACTCGCGGCGGTTTTAAAAGTTTTTCTTGTGAAATTCATTGAGTGTAGTAGTTGAACTTCCTGCTGTTTTCATGTTGGACTTCACGTATTTTTGTTTGTAATTTTCCCATCCATTTTCGTTAGTGTTACACAAATAATATTGTTTTTGTACAAACCTCTCTCACAATATTTTTTAACTTTCTCCGACCGAGGACTTGAACTTACACAAATGATATTCCTGTCGTTTTGAAGTAAATTAGAAAATGATGAGATAATGATTTCTGCCTTCATCGTGAATGGAAATGCATTGCATGAAGTAGTTGAACTTCTAGGGCATGTCTGTTTGAACATCACTCTAATTTTTGATGTGCTATTCTTTGCACTGCGTGAAGTAGTTGAACTTCTAGGGCATGTCTGTTCGAAATTTACTCTGTTTCACTTTATTGTATTTTTCTTATATGAAATACACACCATGTAGTACGTGAACTTCTGGTTGTTATCACTTTGAACTTCTCTCTGGTTTGAGAAAATTATTTTAAAACACAAACACAACATATTTTTAATGTATTTTGGACATCTAAATACACGGTGAACCGCTCTCACAAGCATTTTTTTGAACTTTTCCTTGTCGAGCACTTGAACTTCTAGCAACATATTTTTTTTGTTTATGAGTTGTTTTTAGAAGTGCAAAAAATGGTGTTGTGTTTTTTATTTTTTGAATAGGTAAATCCTAGGTTTTAATAAACTCCGAACTTCTCTGTTATTTCAATATGAACTTCACTTTTTTATATTTTTGAGTAAAGAATTGTATTTGATTTTTATACAGAAAAACCGAACATGGAAATACAAGGTGAACCGCTTTCGCGAGAATTTTTGAACTTTTCTGACAGAGCACTTGAACTTCTGTCGACAAACTTTTTAAGCTTTTATTTTTCTATACTTTTATTCTCACCTGAAATGCATTCTTTGCAATACTTGAACTTCTCGTTGTTTTCACTATCAACTTATGTCACATTTTTTGTGTGCGTCGAATTACACGCAATTGAAGGTCAGATGTCATTTTTTGGCATTTTGAAAACATGTATTTGGAGGTCGGACGTCCCGCAATATAAGTTCTGAACCGTGCACGGAGGTGCACGTGAACTTCTTGTAACAAATCTGACTTTTTTATATACTTCGAACTTCTATGTTATTTTAGATTGAACTGCTTAGTCTTATTCTTAGAAAAAAATATGTATTTAAATAAGCATCAAACACTTTTTTAAATTAAACCTCATACTTTTATTTTTCCTAGAAATGGATTGAGTTTACGTAAACATCAAACTACTCGTTTTATTTTCATTTGAACTTCTTTAATTTTATTCTTTAGTAACGAAGAAAATCTGTGTTTTTTATAAATATCAAACTTTATTTTTTATAATTTGGACTTCTTGCTTGATTTGAGATACTTTTTTTCCATTTTTCGAAACCAAAAATCAATGTTCTTTTTATAAAAAATAAGCATCAAAGTCATGTATTATGTTAATTTGAACTTATTGTTTTTCTTTTTAGACACAAAAATTCCTGATTTTTTTATAAACATTGACCTTCTATGTATCTTAAATTTGAATTTCTTGGTCTAGTTTCAGAGACCGAAAAAGTTGTCTACTGTTTTGTCTTTTAACTTATAGGCTTTTGGGGGTTTTGTGAACTTCTAGAGTTTATTTTTGTGCAAAGTTACACACACACACACACACACACACACACACACACATAATAGAACAACACCCACACGCTGATGCTCACATGTTGTTTTCCCCTTCTTTCAATATGTAAGTTTTTTAAGGTGTGTTGTGAGTAGAATTCCAAACTTCGGCGGTTGGTGTATAGATTGTCTCTGTCAACGTGCACATACTTTTTCAAACATAAATCTGAAACAGAGTAGAAAAAAAAAGAGTACAAACGAGCATGAACTAGCATAAACATGTACGAAAAGTCCATCACAATTTGAACAGCATCTCTGATTTTTTTGCAAAAAACTCTCTAAAACTTTTTCTTCCGCTGTTATGACTGATCTTCAATTTACAAACTCACAACAAAAAGGAGAGAAGAGAAAGGTATCCGCATGGGGAGGTGTAGGTGTAGAATAGCAACAGGGGAGTGCTCCCTCAAGTGCACTCCACACACATGTGCATAGACGGCAAATGCGCTGCTGCGCCGTCACTGGGAGGGCACGTCGTCCTGCTACTCCGGTGCAGGTGCCGTATTATTTTCTTTCCAAATAAATACACTCCAAACTGCTCTAACACATTTCAATCAGGTAGGTAGGGGTTACAAATAAAGAAATAGCAAGTACATCTAGTTTCAGTGCCTCTTTTTCACACACAGATATGTGACCAAATTGGCATTCCTGCTTGTATAAGTGATCTTTGAACCCCTGCAAACTTGTGAGTATGAACACATGTCTGGAAAGCCATCGACCACCTCAGAACAATCCCTGAGATCCTGCCACATCATGCATAAAACTTGGCCTTCAATCTCAATAATAATATTTCCGCATCCTTCTTCGATCGCCATCAGCATGGTTGTCCTTGTCGGCTAACTATCAACTTATGATTATATAGTTATGAGCATTTGGCAATTGTTTATGAGCTACAGAAGAAACTAAATATCGCTGGCAAAACATGTTTATTGATCATTGGCAAACAACATGCGAGCTACAACCAAGCTATTTTGCAAGCACATGAGTGAAGGCGGTACCTCTGTTCTTTTTGAACTTCTTGTTTATTTGATTCTGAACTTGCAATTTTTTTGCAGGGTGCAGGTTACGGTAGTGCCGCATGGGCAGGGGCGACTGCAATGTCTAGGCGGTCTTTGGGCACAATAGTTAGGGTCAGGCATGAGCGTTGAGGATACCATGCAATTTTCATTCTGTTTGTGGATCAAGTGGTTCAGTATCTCAATGTAATAGTTAAGTAAATAAGCAGGGTATCTTTTTTCTCTTAAAATTGGAATTTTTATCGAAGTAAATATTAAATATCATGTCTACGTATAGGATACTCATGTCCACAGTAGCGCCTAAGTTATCGGGATTTTCGATGAAAACATACTATTTTTCCCTACCACAATGTCAATAAAAATGATGTCATGTGAATGGAAACTTGGAATGAAAACTTTTCCATTGGACGATTGCAAACCTGCGAGAGTAGTAAATCGAGCTTGCCGCTGTTCATCAGGGATGGGGAAGATTTCACCATGGCTAGGATGGTACCTTCATTTTTTGTGTAATGCAGAAATAGTAAAAATTAAACCATGATTGTTGATCAAGGACTGTAAACAGGATCAGTGGATGAAACAAGATCAGATTTTGTTCACAGACTATAGAACATCTAAAAATTGAATACTTGTAAATAAAAATCAAAGTGTGTGTAGGGGAGAGTTCAACTTGAACTGCTCATCTACCCAGACTGTTCCTTCCTTCTTTCATACAATTCCACATGGATGCATCCCAGGCCTTCCTTATTAAGTGCACTTCATCTTTTTTTACTGAAGAAGAATATAAGTGTACTAAAGAGATGCAGTTCCTTTTCAAAGCAAATGTCTTCCTGAAGAAAAAGGAAAACCACGGCCATACTTATAAATGCCTTCCTGAAGAGAAGTGTAAATGTCTTACTCTGAATGCACTTAGCTAGCAACACTCGGACTTTAGTTTTGACCATGCATTCTAGCTGCCGGCCACCGTGATGTGGCTGTCATTTTTTATTCGAATGAAGATGAGAAATCTACTCGACCTGCCATGTGCCATGTACAACCACGTGATGTTGAATAAGAGCAGCGTCAGTGACATCAGATGGAAGAAGGATAGTAGCAGAGGTAAGCAATTGCAGCAGCACCACAAGGCTCTCAAGCAACAGTCCCACATGGGCTGAAGCGAAAGTGAACAATGGGTAGGCGAGAACGCAAGTGCTGGCTAGCAGCCGCACAGGAGTAAGAAGGTCACAGGCTGTGCGGGGGGAAGTCCATCATGCACAGGAGGAAGAAGGCACACGCGGGGTTGGAAGGGGTCGATGGCGTGTGATAAGCCGGCGGCTGCACGCGGAGCATCTCGAGGAGATGGCTCGATTGCCGCCGTTTTCGTTGCTGGCTGGGAAGAAAAAATAGAGATGAGCGGCGTTAGGTGATTTAGTTGAACGACACCAGTTGGTATAGTTGAACGACACCAGTTGGTATAGTTGAACGGCGGCCCGACAGGGTGCTCGAGGTGGCGAAGTTGAATGGCATACCAGCAGGGTGCCGAAACAAAATGGGCATCTCTGAAGTTCTGAGTATACTAGTACATGCATTTTGTCTAAAACAAAAATATTTTACTTCAATTGAAAAAGAGACTAGAAACATTCTATAGAGTGTGGACACACAAAAATCAAGGCAAAATGAAGAAAGGCACGGAATGCCTCCCAGGATAAATTCCTCGATGGTTCACACACTGATGAGTCTGCAGTTCAGGAGAGAGCTGAGGAACGGTATTTGTTGTAGCTTGATGCAGCCATACATATGGGCAGAAGGCAGACCTGCACATGGAGCACAAAATCGGTGTGGCTACTGGAGGTTGCGATGGAGCGAGACTATTGATGATTGGCGGTCGGGCAGAGGAAGGAAGGGGAGACAAGGCGGCGAGCGAGAGCCGCGTGGGTGTTGAGGAACTGCGCGGCCTACATCAGGGCGCATGGGGACGACCCTACCTCAATGGAGACGGGAGCTCGCAGACGAGCGCCGACGGGAAGAGGTGGCGCAGGGTCTAGGCCAC